>NW_009918600.1:19950-26048 GCF_000696875.1 Nestor notabilis
GAACTAGATGATCTTAAGGTCCTTTCCAACCCTAACTATTCTATGATTCTATGATCCCCAGGATAGCTGGTGCAAGTGTTGTCAATAGAACAGATAATCAGAATGTAAACGGAGAGTTGAAATATCTATACGAGAAATCCAGATGCGGTTGAGTTGTCAACAGTATTTGAGGTTGTATATTTATTCTGCCATGTGAGCAAGGACTTGATCTACTATAGGATTAAGTCCTAAAATAGAATATGTTACCATAATACTCTAAATGCTTAGTATTGATAACACATAGATAATACAGATAAGTTACTGTGAGTGGGAGGTATTGCCAAACATAAAGGGGGGGAAAAAAAAAGAAAAAAAATTTTATAAAATTATAGAATAGTTAGGGTTGGAAAGGACCTTAAGATCACCCAATTCCAATCCCCCTGCCATGGGCAGGGACGCATTGCACTAAACCATGTTGCCCAAGGCTCAGGAATTTGAATCCAATAAAACCCACACCTTTCATTACAGGACAGTGCATTTTCTGAGATACCCTATAGGATGCACTTCTACTGGGCCATAATGACAAGATATATCAATTTAAATACCAGTTAAGTTTTTAGAAGCTTTTTATTTTGGCTGTGGATATGATGATAAAATGTTTTAGAGTTTAAATGATATTTAAAATTTTAATGTGTAGAAGACTTAGAGCACAACAAATGGTAAATAATCCTTCTCTGTACTACCCTACTCATTATCAAGGCTGCAAAGTATTTAGAAAATGAGTCTTCTCAGATTATTTTCGCTAAAACAAAAGAGTGAATCTGGAAGGGCTTGTTAAAGGAAAGCAAAAAATTGCAAAGAAGGTATTAGTGAGTAAATAAATAAATTAGTGAGTAAATAATTGGGTTTGTATTTTCAGGATATAATATTTTTGATTGAACTATCGGCCACTTGAGGTATTCCGGGTTTTCATATATATTTGCATGTGTCATTCTGTTGTCACAGATAAACAAGCATCGAGTTCTTTGCATGTATAATAATGTTATTATCAGTTCTGTGATAAGACCAAATGAAAGCACATTTTTTTCCTCTTGATGCAGTTTGGCAGCAAAAACATCCTTTAGTTTGGCAAATCTGAAAATAGTTTCCTGCAATTTTGTGCAAAGAAGGAGAGATGAAGGTTAAAGGATAAAATGAGTTTCCTGGTGTGAAGGCAGCTAGCAAAACATCCAGGTCCAGCTGTGGAGGAGGAGGAGAAGAGGAATACATTGGCAAGTGTTAGGAACTGATGCTCAGATTCCATCAGAAATGGTAATCTACATGTGTTTGCTAGGTGCTATGCTGGTACAGAGGCCTTTTAAGGATTCAGCTGAAATTTCTTTGCAGGGCAGTATAGAAATGTTGATGTGAAAGAGCAGTCAGAGTTTCCAGTGTTTGATGCTTTATCATTAAAAGGTGTGATAAAGCTCAGGATCTTTAGGATTCAGTCAGAGTGCAGATACCACTGATAACACTCTGCCAGCTTATAAATCAATCTGATAAGGACTGTCCCCACACAAGAAGTCAGGTATTAACAAGAACATTAACAGATAAAACACTTTTTCAGCACCTATGAGATGCTAGTAAGTAAGCCAACATCTTTGTTAATCCCTTTGCCCCTACTTCTGGCTGTACTGCAACTTCCTCAGGCCTCTTTACTTTTACCCTGGCTTAGACAAAGATTTAGATTTAGGGAAAATCCAGATTCATATGGTGTCCTGCTAACATGTAAGAGGTTAGTGGTGCAACTGTGAGACTTTCTTGCTTTCATTTCCTCTGTGAAGAATGACTGGATAACCTGCAAAACTCTCATGATACTTAAGAAAGAAACAATAGTGAAACCTTTATTACTGGCTTATTCTGTGTGCTGCTGTGAGTTGAGCTTGTGACTAGAACCCTGTCAGATAGCAGGCAGGCAAACAGATAGACGGTATCTGTCTGCCTGTAGCACTAGGGGAAATAGTGCTCAGTGAATCGAACTTTTTCTTTTTCTTTTTCTTTTTTTCTATTTGCATTTGAGCCTAAGGTAAAAATTCTGGAAATGTAATGAGCAGGTTGGGTGACGGTCATGTTTGAAATCTTAAGCACCGAAATGAGAACCTGCAAACAGGGAGAAGTAAAATGTGCCAAGGAGCAATGCTACTTAAACAGATGCTGATTTCACCTAGGTGAGCTTCAGGTTTATTGATCTGAGAGATAAATAGTGCCTGAAACATCCTCATGTGTTCCCTAACCCTATGCCATTGTTTTAAGTCTGTAACAGTTTTCCTCATTTCCCTTGTTTCTTCCGAGAAAACAATATCTTAGCCTCAGCTGCTCTAAGCTTCTGCTGTTTTTGCAAAGCCAGCATTGTTTTCCAGCTAGCTGTTGTAGAGACAGGAAAAATAATGTGACTTTAAAAGTCAATAAAACCCTATGCCCAACAGCTATTAACAAACTAAAAAGATGCTTTGAAATCTAAACAACCTCTTACAAAACAATAACAAAAGGCTCCGCAGCACAGTCAAGTTCTTGGCTCCTCTTGCACAAAAAATCTTTCACAAAAACCGTGAAATCACATTTTAAGACAGTGATGACTTTTGAATCTTTAGGGGCAAAATTTTTACCTCATTCCCAATACTGTCTAAATTCCTAATGCTGTCTAAATTCCTAATGTAGTTGCTGTGATACTTTTGAAGTGATCCTTTATTACCTTCGTGTAAATACCAGTTTAAAAGGGCACAGTAACTTTGCAAATAGTGGAGGAGTGACTGGAGGGGAAGAGCAAAGTAGATGATATGGGATAGATAAAATGAAACAATTACTCTTGAACTATACAGGTGGATATACCTCTGTATTAATGTGATGAAAATTCAAACATTTCAAACTTCAAAAAGCAGTTATGTGATTATAACATGTTCATCTGGGCAAATGCAGGCTTTATATGATGAAAGAAGACTTTTACTATGGAGCTTGTGTATAATTTCAGTTGCAGTATTTTGAAACGTACAATATTCTGAAATAGTTTTCAGGATTTTGAAGTGCTTAACGATCTGCATGCTGCACATTGAAGAATGTCCAGGAAGGCAAATTACTGAGGATCATATGGTAACACAGAAAGAAGGAGGAAGAGACAAATGGCTACAGTTCTCTGAGGCAAATTCTTCCTATCTGAAGCACCAAATCATTTTTGTTTCCTACTGAAAACACCTTCGCATTGGATTTTAAGGTGAAATCTTAAGGCAGTGAGACACACCAACTTTCACTCTGATCCTTGAGCCTGAAATTGTCAAGTTAGTCAGGTAATGAGAAACATAAATGTTATGTTCCTTTGTTATGATAGGTTACAGAGGTTTCACGTTGGCCTAGTTATTAAATTGCTTATTGGGTTACTCCACTATGAGAAAGTGTAGAAAAATGGCCAAGATGAAAACAGTGGTTCATAGCAAGCTCCCAGTCAGCAGAAACTTTGCCACTGGAAGAGTGATTTTGGGGTTCATTGGCTCTTTGAGCTTGAAGGACAGGTTTTGAGTAGAAAGCCCAGAAAAAAAAAACCAAACTCAAATGTGGGATAAAAGAGCCTGCTACCAAGAGAAATTAAACAGTGGTTTTGTAAAGAGCATGAGATGGAATGACCCAGTGGAGTGCTGGGAGAAGTTCAGTCCATCTAGGCAGTAGGGAATAAGTGCATGGTTACTGTTAATTTTTAAAACTTCTCTTTCTTTAAAAAATAAAATAAAATTAAAAATCAGTTACTGTTTAAAATAAACAAACAGGATAAAATTCTGTCCCTTGACTCTGAGGTCTCCTTTTTAGTGAGTAGAGGCAGAGAGAGTTGACCACGCAGGCCTCCTCTGAGCTTGAACACAGCTCTGCAATAGTGGGGAGATGCTTTACACCCCATCCTGTATTAGTTCTGCACTTATACCCTTCTGGCCCCATTTTACTATTTCAGGGACTTCATTTGACACTTCAATTCTGTTTGTGTTAGATGGTACCAGAGCTAAAATCTCTTACGATACATGTTACATATTTGTTAAGACTGGTCACTCAGACATTGTACCTGCTTTTTCTTTACGATAAAGCATCTTCTACTCACATTTCTAGACTGGTGATTGTTTGGGAAGAGAAATTTTGGCAGATGTGAACATTCAAATTCAAATTTTATGTCAGAGATTCTTCATGGGTTTTTCATCAGAAAAACCCCAGTAACTAATTGCTGCCTTTCAGCACTGTAGTCATCTGGCATGAAAGTTCCAGAGCAATTTTTAATAACATTTTTTTCAGAAATGTTTTCTTTATGTTGGTGAGCGTGGGGATTCTGTTCTCCCAGATAGCATCCAGTTTAGTTCGTGTGTTCACCACTTGCAGTTTTGGTGGCATAATTATTGTTCAGGAGTGATGATGCACTGCTATATGTGTTCTTGTGGAAAAAGTTCTTCAGAAAATACTATTTAAGCAATGGGAAGGAATCCAATCTGAACAACTCATTGACATTTTCTATGCAGCTTTTCTGTTTGATTGGCGTATTTAGTGTCCCTAGAAATCATAGCATTGGCTTTGTAAACAAGACGACTGCATTAGCAGAAGTGACCTAACAAATCAGGCTGAGGAATGTGTTAGGCTTGCAATAAATGTGGTAAAAAGGACTACAGTTTTAGAAGAATCGTGACATCCTAAAGCTACTAAATTCCTGAAACAAATGGGCACCCCTGAGCGTGGTCACAAAGTGATGAGCTGGAAGATTACTTCCTATCACCTTCTGCTTAAAATTCCTTTGCCTGAGGTAAGACAGGATGACTTCTTTGTGTCTAGCAGAACTAAACCGACATTTTTCTTATCGTCAGATACTACTAGTGCATTTTTTCTGTAGACTTCATAAAAATAGTCCTGAAAGTGAAATTTTTGTTCCTCAAAATGATTCTGGGAGGCAGACGTCTTCTCAACTCCTAAAGAAAAAACAAACTTGGGGTTTTTCTCCCTCTCCTCTCAACATCCACTTAAAATTTCACCTGCTGAAAAACATGGTTTCACTATCAAAACATGTCGCAGTGCCAACAGGCAGTGCTATGCTTCTGCAGCTTTTCTCCTAAGGGTGTAGGATCAAAGCAGGTTGAATGTCACTGTTGGTGATGAGTGGCAGAAATTTTTCTTCTGATTACTGAAAAATGTGTGGTGATAACTTGAGACCTTTAATGCATGAAGGATTTCTCTCCTTACTGAAATATGTGTCTATGTATTTGTGCACACAACTGCCTTGAAAAGAGGAAAACTGGAGGCATGCTTGACATAGAAGCTATAGAGATGTAATCTGAGATGCACACAATCATTACCCCTCTTTCCTTCTCCTGACTTTGCCCTTAGTACATATTTTTTCTATTCTCATAGCTTTTTGCTTTCTGTGAAGGTAAACACAGGGCTTCACCCAAGGTGGCCTTGCAGTCAGCTGGAATGCTGTGCAGGGATATAAAGACTTTAGGAACAGGCTGGATGCTCAGATGATCTCAAAAATCATGGGATTACTGTTGATTTCTGACGGCTGGGGATTTGTGGGTGTAATGTTCAGAAAATGTAAGTGCTCCCAGAAAATTTAGTTCATAGCTGTTTATTTTATTGGTCTCATACTTCAACTATCTAAAGCTTCCTCATTTTAGCAGGGACATGGCATTTTCTACACCTTCCTCCTGCTTCCATTGAGCACCGTATAGAATCACAGAATCATAGAATAGTTAGGGTTGGAAAGGACCTTAAGATCATCTAGTTCCAACCTCCTGCCATGAGCAGGGACACCACACCCTAAACCATGTCGCCCAAGGCTCTGTCCAGCCTGGCCTTGAACACCACCAGGGATGGAGCATTCACAGCTTCCTTGGGCAACCCATTGCAGTGCCTCACCACCCTCACTGTAAAGAACTTCTTCCTTATATCTAACCTAAACTTCCCCTGTTTAAGTTTAAAGCCATTACCCCTTGTCCTACCACAGGAATCCCTAATGAAGAGTCCCTCCCCAACATCCTTGTAGGCCCCCTTCAGATATTGGAAGGCTGCTATGAGGTCTCCACGCAGCCTTCTCTTCTCCAGGCTGAACAGCCCCAACTTTC
>NW_009918601.1:0-43811 GCF_000696875.1 Nestor notabilis
TGGTCACCGGTGGATGGGATTGCTTAACGCTGTATTTTCCAAAATGAATAATGCCAGGTGGTGTATTTCACTTGTCTTGGAGCAAAGAGTAAATTGTGCCCCTTCCTCTGTGTTGAATTTTAAGGGAGAACATTAATCTGGAGATCTCATTGTGTGCTCATTCTGGTTCACAGAACCTTTCCCAAGAGAAATGAAATTCAATAATTTCAGGGTATTGCAATGTGTAAATAAATACCTTATCACACTGCTATACATCTTAGTTTCTGTAGTGTTTCTATGACTTTATCTCAACATACAAACTGAAGCAGGTAGCTGATTTTCGGTCCAGCTCAGTAAGTTTCAGTTAAACCAACGTGCAAATGCTGATGCAGATGAACCTGGGAATGTTTCTGTCTGTAAGGTTTAGCATGTTTGTACACATAGTGTCCTTAGTTTATAGCTTGGAGAGCTTCAGGAAACATCACATTTTATCATTGATGCAAACAGTAATGCAAAGTTATATAAAAAATTCTTATCCCTTTAATGGTCAGTTTGCGATCTGACAGATTCAGCAGCCATGGTGAATGGCAATTAAAATGGGAAAAAGGAAAAATCCTTACTGGATCTCCAATTTTTATGGTACTTTTACAATAACATAAAAATTACAGGAAAAGATTCATTAGTAGTACATTTATTAGAGAAATATTCATGTCCTGGGTGTTAATATACAGGTTTTCATCAATTTAAAAGCCAAAAAGCTTTCTACTTTTTTTTGTTTGATTTTTTTTTTTTTTTTTTAAAGCATTGATAATATAAACCACTGTCAGACTCAAAAGATGAAAAAAAATTGAATTGCTATTCATATATTATTACTGATACTACTGGTAACAAACATGTTTTGAATTAAGCATTTGGCTAAATTTGGCTGTGTAATGCTCAAGTATGGGGTTTTCAGTAGTGAGTTACTCTGTTGCTCCAACATATACTGGTAATGTATTTTCTGTTTGATTCTTATATCCTTTCAATGCTAAACTTACTTGATGGTAAAATATACTCCAGTTTACTCAGTAACAGATTCACTCTAAATATCTACCCCAGGAACTGTTGCAGAGCAGGGGAATGTCGCATTTCCAGCTCTTGAGTCTGAGCTGTATTAAAACCTATCAGTCTTCCTCTGTAGAAAGCAAAATGAAAATAAAACAAATTGAGCTGAAAATCAATGAAACTGTTCTGGTATTAAGCAAAACCTGAGAGTATATATTTTTTCCTCTTAAATCCTCATATGCCAAATTTCTTTTTCAAATAAAAACCTAGACTCTAAGCCAAAAGACATGTTTCTGTACAGTCATAGAGATAGGTGAAGGAAATACAAAAATCCTGTGTTCAAAAGGACTTTCTGGTTTTTTTTGCCTTTTAAGTACTGGATATTTAACCTGCTTTCAGGTTTTTTTCTGGGACCACTTGAATTACTTTTAAGAGGACTGATATTTCAAAGGATAGACTATCAGCATTTTCTGAAAGTAAAATCCATTACAGTTCCTCACAGAATAACTACAAATGTAGGCACTCACAGGCAGAACACATTACGAGCGAAGTAATGTGTCTTCGTATTACTTTACCCGTAATCTTCCAGTGATTCATACTTTAACTTTGTTACCGAGTTCCTGAATTTAACTTCTGCTTTAAAAGTGAATAGGAAGCAAATCCAGAATTGGTTATGACACTCTTGTCTAATGACAAAGAAATTGAGCCAGCATCTCAATTCCCCACTTGCGTATTACTTTTCCTGGTTAACATAGGGGAAAATGAATTCCTAGCCCTGATGTTGTCAGCTTGCCTGATGTTTTCACTTAGCATTTTCCTAAAGGTTGATGAAAATTCTAAATTTTCACCTGAAAGAGCAACTACAACTGTAAGAATATTTTGACTTGGTTTGAATCTACCCTTAGGCTTGAATGGGAATCATGCTTTGCTTGCAGAAGTGTATCCTTTCCAGTGCCATCCAACAGCAAAACATTGCAACCCTTGCAAAGAAGTCTCCATATTAGCAGGAGCTCTTGCCGCTGGCAGTGCTGCAGAAAGTGATGGTAGTGACACAGAAGTTGCTGACAAGCTGACACTGCATATTAATCTGTGGACAAATGGTTCATGGTCAGACCATTGAGCAAGTCACTTGAGCCCTGTTCCATGCTTTGCTCAGCATGGAGGCTTGTATGTGGAAATTAATTATTTAATTAATTGCTATTCACCTACCCACTGTTTTCTTAAGATAGTTGAACATTAGATGCAACTTCCAGTTGGCTAGTAAGCTACATGTGACATCAAATCCTAGTTCCCAATAAACAGAAATGGTCAAATTCAAGGGAAAATGAGAGATGCTGCCAACCACTTCTGCAGGAAGCAGTATTTTCCAGTTCTTGTTGTCTACCTCTATGATTAATGTCAAATTTGGAAAAGCAAAGTTAAATTGGACTTCTGACCCTGCCAAACTCTGATGCTGTTTGCCTTAGACAAATGCCAGTTGTAAGTTACAATAACAGTAAGGTGCTGAACTGAAATGTCCACTATTCCAGAACATTTTCTCCTTGCTGCTTGGGACAGTGGTTTTTTGCGTGTGCGTGCACCTGCATACAGATTGGTAAAGATGATTTAAGCACTTTGCTGCGTGTTATCATTACATCTGCTACCTGCTGCTTCCAGCTACTTCAGCCTTTGAAATTGAAGCAGAAATGATTCTTTCATTGCCTGTGCTTTCTAATTCTGACAGTGCTGAATCAAACTCTGCCAGTTTGTTAAGGATCATTTTTAGTAATTGATTCTATGGGCTATGACAGTTCTGCCATTGGGCATTGACCTCTAACATCATTTGTATAGGTATAAAGCAGAAAATACTCCACATAGATACAAAAGTGGATAACTAATGAAAGGAGAAACAGGCCCTATGTATAGACTGACATAAGTATTCGCATAACTAAGTGCAACTGGTATTGAGCTGAAATCTGAGAAAACGTAATTTAAAGTGTATTTGTGATGTGAGTCAGGTGGTACTTACTTGCAGATGGTGCTCAAGCTGGCATTTCTGCCTGCTTACTGTGGCTTTTGGACTAAATACAAAGATGAAGTTGAATAAAATATGTTGGATTTGTGTTCTTAAACTGGATATCAAAATAATGAAGAAATTAAGGAACTGAGCTCCTGCTTTTGTAGTGGCTGCTGGAGTGACTGATGCTTCTCTGTCTTGAGGGTGGGTAAACTATGAGACATGTGAGGCCCTCATTGATCTTGCTTCGTGAGGAATATATCTGCTTTGTCTAATACTTTAATGTATATTTTGTATGTGATTTGACAGACAATAAAACATGAATAAGTCAGACATCTGTGCCCTAGAAAATGAAGAAGAAAATGATTATTTTTCAAAATGATTTATGGCTAATTTCCCAAAAGAAAAAATGAAAGAAATGCCAGAAACCCAGTGAAAGCTGCTGGATTTTTTGTTTCATCTCCATTAAAATACTTCTAAGCAAAATCTGCTGTTGAGATCCCTGTGTGGTTTTAACTACACAAACACAGCAAGCAGCATCAACAGATGCAGTGGACTAAGTTTAGCATTAATCCACAGGTGCAAATGCTGTTCCTGAGATAACCTTGGGAAGCTATTTCTGTTTTAATTTCTTCGATATCCATTTTATTTCACATATAAGTGCAATGACGTTTCTTGCAGCTTTCCAGCCAACTTCTTTCAAGTTTCTTTTAGAGATCCATAGTTAAATAAACTTACAGGCTAGCTGCAATACTTAATGCTGTGTCTAGCCACCTCCGTGTTTGCTATACTCTTCACTTTCACTGTTCTTCAAAGCTACAAGCCTTAATTTAAATGCAGCATTTTTTCATACTTGAATGTCATTCATTAAATTGCTAGATAAGGTGAAATAGTCAGGAAATATGTTCTGTGCAAGTATGCCTTTTTGTATGCTTAAAAAAGGTCAGATATTACTGCTAAATATCTTTGTAATTTTAAATTATAAAAAAGGCTGTATTTGCTGTGCTTACCTCAATGTTTTAAAGACTGAACAAAAATAAAGTTTATTTGTCCATGTCTGGGGCTGATACATGACCAAGAAGTAGAAAAAACCTTGAAAGTAATATATTAAGGCATATTTGGTTTATGTTCTAGTTACTCAAATTTCATAAATATAGGCGATTTAGAACAAAGATAAGTGATGTAGAGCAGTCAGTGATTTTCAGCATTATCTTGTGTAATAAGACTTGATATTTGTTTTTTTTTTTTTATTCTGTTAAGATAAACATATATTCACATTCATAAATATGTAAACCTCTCATAAAATTTGCCTAGACTCAAAGGAAGACTTGGTAAAGCAGTGTCTTTTTCCCCATGAAGCAGTTTTCTACAGTGACAATTATATTCAGGTATTCCTTGTGACTGTGTGATGGAACACAAGGACAGATTATATTGTATGTGAAATGTATTAGTAAAATGGGAAAGAATGAAAGCATTGATACAAGAGTAGACAAAGTGACTCAGTCTTCCCTTTCATACAAAAATTGTTTGTACCATAGCGTAGCCAACAGAGATAGGAGCACAAAATATTTTAGCTGTCTCTCTGTTGCTCATACCTGTTCAGGGAAATGGAGATTGAGAACAGGCAGTGTTGGGTCAGCTTTGGTGGATGACAACTCTAAAAGG
This sequence comes from Nestor notabilis, assembly GCF_000696875.1. Taxonomy (NCBI): domain Eukaryota; kingdom Metazoa; phylum Chordata; class Aves; order Psittaciformes; family Psittacidae; genus Nestor; species Nestor notabilis. The sequence continues at coordinate 4,685 of NW_009918601.1, forward strand.
AAAACAAAACTGCTTGTTCAGTGTATTTTGGCTGTTAATTGTCACTTTCAAAACCATGTCCAAGAACGACTAAGTCTTTCTATAAAGCAACCGATCTGATTAATAGAAATTACTGCAGGTTTAGACCAATCTTACTGTCTCCTCACTAAAACTGCATATTCCCCTCTCTCTGTTTGCTCTTTCTGCTAGGTACATGTACTTGAATGGCACCAGGACAGTATGTCAGAGTTTGAGTAGTCTGTCCTCAACCTGAAAGGGAATATGATAATTTATTTCACCTGGGAAGAGTCACAGCTGCTCATATTAACTGAAAATAACAGATGAGAAGATGAATACCAGAAAGAAAGCTTTTCTCTCCCCCTGCCCCCTCTGTTTTTCCCCTGTGCAATTAGACTGGTATTTTAGTCAGGTGTTGTTGTTCATACCTTCTGGTATTCTGTTTCTGGGGGGGAAAGGGTAGAGAGCTCCTAAGCTGTGTGGTATGGAAGAGCTACGCTTCTGCTTTCCCTTGGCCTGCTGATTTTGCCATTTGGTGGTGGGATCCCAGCAAATGCTGCAATGATATGTTGAGATGGAATGAAAAGAGGTACGTGATGGTTGTCTTGGTGTTATTAATTCTTGTGGTAGCTGTGTGGTTTGTTTGCTTTTTTCCAAGATGCAGTCCTAGAGATAAATGAAAATTTTACTTCTGATATTTTTTATTTCAATAAAAGGCTTTCTATTTCTTATGGCTTTAAAAAAATAATTGAAAGCATTACTAGAATCTGCTATATAGGTGGAGGATGGTGCTATTTTCCCTGGGACTAATTAGTAATGTTGTTATAATATATGCCGTGAAGTTTTCCAATTGCCCAAATAACCATTGAAAATGGACTATACAAGTAAAGGCCTGGAACTTCAGGTTTAAGTATGTGTATTTCTTTTTCTCCTTTCCCACTGGGACCCAAGAAGCTGCTTTAACAAACATCAAAACAGACTTTATCAAAACTTGTTTCTGTTTGTTCTCCTCAGAAGTATTGTTTGCTTACTGGCGATGTTTCTGAAACTCCCCTCTCAATGCAACCTGTTCTCTGCAACCTCATACCCTTGGTGGTAGTACAAATGACTATCATCTGTATCTCGTAGGATTTTCTACCTGCTTTATGTTTTCATAGATGTGGATTACTAGACGATGTTCTGTTCTGAACCATGCAAAGAAGGACATTGTCGATTCAAAACAGTTACTATAACATATGAGTAAGGTTCTGTGGATTTTCAATATGCTTTAACTACCTATGTAGATATTCCTACTGTGTGTGCCTGAAAGATGGCTGCTTTACTGTTGAAATGAAAGTGAAGCAAGCTACCTTTCCAGGTGGTATTGGGCAGTAGTATTTATCAGTGAAGTGCTTCAGCATCCCCCTGCACTGGATTTCCTCTCTAGGACAGATTTCTATAGCTGGGTGGAAGACAGAGAAAAATAACAAATTAGAATGTTTTGGCCCTGTTCTTTCTGATATGCAAAAACAATGCTGGTAGTAACCTATTAGCGATCTAGCTTAGGTGTGTGATAAGTGCTGGGTTACAAATCCTCTGCACTTCAGTGCTGTCCAGTTCAATAATCTGGTTCTGCATGCAGTGATGCTGGTTATAAGCAGACTGTTAACTATCTTAAATTAAATGGTGTTAAGAAAGTTGTCAAAAAGATGACTGTAGGGCTAATCTTTAAATCTAGCTGAAAACAGAAGCATGAGAAGGGCAGTACAAATGCTGATGATGGCTTGATTGGAGCAAAGTCAGACAATACTGCTGTCCTCAGTATCCTGGATGATACAGAACAATGACTGGTTATGATTTTCAGTGCTATCCTTATGGATGGAGGATGCCTGACATTATTATTTAGTGCCTATGAGCTTAGTGTCCGGCCCCTATCTGTTTACAAGATTTGGGTACTGGTTATTCAGCTTAAGAAAATGGACTATAATTCTTGAACTGAATGGCCACATGGGCTTTTATAAACTACTAAAAGCATTTGTATCAGGAAAACGGTGAACCTGTTATGAATAAATGTAAATAGAACAGAAGGTGCTCAGACTTTTTTTAGCCAGTAATAATGAGGAAGCAGTAAAACCATGAATAAAAGACGATTGCAGAGCATTCTGTAGATGAGGTTGCAGAAATTCAGCTAGAATGTTCCTTAATTATTTTAATTCTGTCTTTGTAACACCATTTATCACAAAAAATGAATGTTCTGGCTAATGTCAGTAACTGCCTTGAGTTTTAAATCCACATGTACTGAATATTTTTCCCTCTTAGATTCCAAAGGAAAAAAATAGTATTACTATTGGCTTCTCTAGATAAGAACACTATAGAAGAATTATTGTTTGCTCCTTTGTGCCTTGTTCCCCCAAAGGAGGGAGACGGGAGGATGAAACTGGCTCCCAAATACTCAGTCTGAAGTATTGTACCTGTTCTTGCAACAAGCTTTCTAAAATGAACAAATGTAACCATGTATCTTGTATTCTGATTCCACACACACCCTCCCCCCCGCCCCCCCCGAAGAAAAATGTTAGAAGTCCTTTCTTGTGATTTTGCTTTGAATTATGTTCTCTATTTTTTTTGGCTACTGCTAGTTTTTGTATGATGCTTCAGAGGAAAAATTATGTTATACTGTTGCAATATAACTTGTGATTTGAGAGTTCTTCCTTTGTGTCCCATGAGGCAGAAGAGAATAGGATGAAATGGCTTATTCCCCTTTCATTGCACATAGGTGCACAGGAAAGACAAGCAGCTTCTGCTTCATGCAAAGAAATCTGCACTAAGGGCAGGGCTGCTGCACCTGCCCATCAAGGACTAGCCCTGTATTGTCCCTTCAGGTTCGACAGGTGTTAGTTATGTGCAATGGCTCTTTAACCTCATGTCTGTGTTTTTGTACCCAATTCAATGCCTGGGGCTGATCTTTATGTTTCAAAAGGCTTTCCTGCATGTATGATGCCATGAGGAGAACACTGACTACTTTTCCCTAACACTTATGAGTACTTACGTCTCTTAGACAATTGGCTCTGATAAAACTAACCAAAGTTTATCAAATAAAAAGCTAGCAAAAGGCATTGCTCCTCTAAAATGGAGGAGGATGTACAGATGGGAAGCAGTTTTGTTGGCTAATGAACTGCTTGAACAGGATTGAGAGGTTTCTTTTTTTTTTTTTTTTTTTTTTTAATTACCTATGTCTTGGATATTTCAATAAAATACTAACTGAACTTCTGGCATTCCTTGAGATCCATATGCACTGTAATTAAAATGCAACTGAAAAAATACTGAGAGACATCCATGGTCTGTACTGCATCATGCTGCTATCTAAAAATTATATATCTTGAATCAAATTATCATCTCTTTGTGGGATTGTCAGACCAGTCAGGTGGTTGATAAACAATACCTTAAGGAACTGAAATTGTTGTTCTTCTCCAGTTTCCTCCTTTTGTCTAAAGAGTGATGCAGCAAGAGAATGAACTGATGTAGTGCAAGTTACCAATTGGTTTTGTGTTTTGAAGTTGCTAACAAGGAAAAGAGCAACTGCACTGCAACAATCTGCTGCTATTGAGGAAATGAGGAGAAACTGAATAATCTTAGCTTGTTTCTCCTGATGTGTTCAGAAATCAGTAGAATATTACTTTGACCAACGCTTAAGCACTAAATTATCCTAATGATTCATGCAGCATGGTATTAGATTTGTAGTACTTGAATATGTTACCTAAAACCTGTTTAAATCTTTGCTCTTGGGGAAGGGAAAGGAGGGGAAACAAATAATTTGTTGTAATGCTAAAGAGATTTAGAATAGTATTTTGCATTTCTTTTAATATTTGCTTTGCTTTAGACACAATGGTTTCTCAAGACAAATTTAAATGCTTTAAATGAACATTAGAAAAGCTATCTGCTCCAAAAGTATTTTTTTATTTACTTGTATGCCCTTCAAAGTGCTTTAGGAACTTTACAGAGAGTTATTGGAAGAGGCAGCTCTTTTGAAGAGCTTGCAGTGTATTGAAGGAAGCAAGTGGTGGCCATCCTCTAGTGGCTGTGCCTTCTTGTCAGTGATGTGAACTGATACCCATGTTCTCTTTGAGAATTTGGGTGTGTTGTAAGGATGGAGGTCAGCAGGTGTATCATTCAGAAGTTATTTTTGTCTTGTGTTTTGCTCAGCAGCCTCGGGAGAGCGGTAGGCATGGAATCATTTAGGTTGGAAAAGACCTTTGAGATCAAGTCCAACTGCAAACCTCACATTGCCAAGTGCACTGCTCATCCAAGAGAATACAGGTGCTAGAAATCGCAAAATGCTAATGTGAGACTGTGATGGTCTATCTCTAGTTTATGTTAATTTGTCTCTTTCATGTAGTAGTATCTGTCACTGAAAAATAATGTTTATAAGCGGGGGGGAGGGGGAGAAATGTAATCTTTTTCTAGGGCTTTCAGCAGCCTGTAACTGCAACCAAAAAATGCAGTTGAAACTAAAGTGTGTGCAAGCAGTAATATTTGCTTTTCTGAGTCAGAGAAATGGTGTTTGAGTTTTTTAATACACAGTTTACCTGTGCAGGGTAAGGTTGAATATGGAATTCTTCATGCAAAATGAGATTTCTGGTAGAACTACACAATCTTTTACTTGTATTAACTGATTTGAGTAAGAATAGAAAACAAAACTGATGTCCTTCTGAGTAGCTCTTCTCTTTGACTATATCAACAATAGGTCTTTGAAGAATTCCAATTGCTTGTGTTTGCTTTAGTATGCTGTCAATATATTTTCCTTCATGTGAGAAGTTTCAGCTGCTTGAACAGCCCCTTTCTAAATTAAATAGATGCACTTTTGCTTTAGTTTCTTTTTTTTGAATAGGGAAGCAGATATAAAAAGAGCTCAGTACGCTCTTCAACATCCTAGCTTAAGTGTTACAAAATTATCTAGATTCTTATAAAGAATTTTGCATTTTGACTTTCTTGTGTTAATTCATTAAGCTAATATAGGACCAAAAAAAATCCCATAATTTTTCATAATATTTTGAAATATACTTAATTAAAGTTAAACCACAGACTTTCATAATAAAAACATTTCACTGACGATGCTTCCTGTAAAACAAACCAAAAAGAACAAAACATCCAGCTCTGAATGGATGCCAACTTACAGGACAACTTCAGGGAGCAAAAAGAGGCAACAGCCTTTTTGCCATATTTAGCAACTAGTAGTTTCAAATCGCCATTTCTCTCCTTAGACCTCTTACAAATGCTGGCAGAGTGAGCTCCTGTATTAGTTACGTGTGTTTTGTGCTATGGGGACAGTAACTGTGAGGGGTGTATGGGAGGTAATAACACAATAAACTACCCCAACCATGTTTACCAATTTGTTGCATCAGTAATATTCATATTTCTACTATTCGGTGGGAAGAGCAGATGCATGTTAATATATATTGAATAGAGATCTTCACAGGGCTGTGGAAACATTTCAACCACTGTTATTAAAATTTTTCTGAATGTTCTTTCAGTAAGAACTGCTACAAAATTTAATATTGTTTGTGATTTGCTTTTAAATAAAAATCTTGTGAGTTTGGGGAAGTTCCAGGAAAAGGGGGAAAAAAAGCAAAGATCTCTTCAGCACTTAAACAGAATAGACAAAATAACCTAGGTAACTGGGCTGGTTGCCTGGACACTGACACTAGGCAAGATGATTGAGACTGATACGGGATGCAATCAGACCATAATGTTAGCAAAGCTAATGCCAATCAGCATGGTGCTGTGGAAAGCAGGTTGTGTGTTGTATTTTCTTTTGAATTAGATTGGAAGAGCTAAATGAGATGGTCTTCACTTAGACTTGTGTATGACACAGAGCTTGGATGCAACGTGAATTTCCTTAAAGCGGCATGCATACAGACAGTGGATACAAAACAAATTCAGTGATGTCAGCGCGTATCAAAGTAACTGTAAATATGAAGTATCCAGTTATGTGAATGTTTTATAATGGAATCCTCTGAATTCGAACTTTTTTTTTTTAATGGTGTTTTGGAAGCATAAAATCATTTCTGGCTTAAAGGGGAGAGGGGAGAAAATGACAGAAGCCAGCACTGTGTGCTTCTGAAATGGAGAGTACAGAGTACTTGAAAGCAGCAAGGTTTTAGGATGCAGTGGATTAGTAATAATCATTGCTTAAGAAAGTATTTTTGGAGACTAAACACATGTGTTATGCTGACATAGAGGTCTCTAGATAAATACATATGTAAATGTGTTTAATAAAAGCATCAGTGGAAAATATCTGATCAAATTTTCTCCTCATAAAGATGTCAATGTTTTATTACTGTCTGTGTTGTGAATTGCTTTTTCCCCAGCATGTGTGTGTAAGATACAGATCACCAGCATTATAAGAATGCCTTTATTCATTAGATGGTAATTAATGGGTAACTCTTCAAACAAAGCATGTGCTTATTTGCTCATGTAGCTCATGTGTTCACTCATATTACCCTTGGTGGGGCCACAGCTGATGGGCCAACCCCAGCTGGATACTGAGATGGGGAGGGGTGTGTTTGTGTTATGCTGGGTATAACAATGCAGCTGCTTGGAGAGTCCTTGGTTCCAGCAGACGCAGAGGTATCCCAGTGGTCTGGTTTGCACAGCCCCTGGCTGATGCCAGTATGTGCTTGTGGCCCTGTACAGGTTGAGTAGAACCTTGTGGCCTGAGTTTGTCAGCCCTTGCAGATTCAATAGGACCATCAGTCTCTGGAGTTTAGCAGTTGGGATACTGACACACACTGCCTTTCTGCAGAAGCAATGCATTATTTGCTTTCCAAAACCTTCAGCTGCACCACGTGTTTAGTCTGCCTCTGAAAATTCAACATTGCCTTACTAAATAACTTTTATTCTGTTTTAGAAAGGCTTGAAAACACCCCCCCCCCCCCCCCCTTATAGCTTTTTTTTTTTTAATAGCTTTTAAGCAAAATCCAGTATTTCATTGTGGCTTTTGTCAAGCAACAACAAAAATTCATGGCAAACTTCTATAGTTATGCAAAAAGGTGCAAAAGCTTTCGGAAATATTGAAATAGAACATTTTTCCATGTCAGGGAGTAAGCAGAAAATAACTGTGTGGAGAAAGAAAAGTTGTGTGTTTACTGAAACTGCTGACTTGTTTGAGGGAAGTTATCTCAGTTAAAGTTACCTGTCAGTTCTTCCGCTATGCGGTTGTTGGTTTGTTTCTGTTTTAATTTTGTTCCAGATTCTCAGTCTTGTCTCAAAATTGGGGTTTGAGTGGTTATTCCTTGCACGCTGGCAAATAATGATAATCCATCAGAAGCCATGTGAAAAATGTTATTAGTATCCTAAATGGGCTTCCTGAAAAAATTCTTCAAAATCTGTGGTAGCTGATGCATGTAAGATCAGCTTTGTCAGTTCCTTTTGGACTGGGTAAAACCTCACTGGAGATGGTAGGTGTTATGACTTCTCAGAAGCTGTTAAACCCTTTTTTAGTGGTTTCAGTTACTTAGTTGTAAATATGTTGTCAAACATAAGGGACTGTAATCCTGGCCAGAAACAGACCTGCGAGAGTTTGGTTTTGATGAAAGTGATGCAGAGAAGCTGCAGAAAATGAAGTGTACAGTCAAAGAAGAGCTGTCAAAATGGTCCTGAGAAAAAAGTCAGGAATGTTTTTTGGGTAAACGCAGTCTGGAAAAATCTTTGGAACTAAGGAAAAAGAAATTGTAACATGTCTCTTTTTCCTAAAGTGGGTAAATTTGGGGTCTGGTGTCTTTTTGTTTGGTTTTTTTTTTTTTCCTTTTTAGCAAATGAATTGCATGAAGGAAATGACTGTACACAAACATCTTCCTCTGGAGAGAGGTGTCAGGTAGGAATTACTTCCTGAAAAAAATACTAATAAACTTTTGTGCAGCTCTTACATAGATCAGATATGGGTGAGCTTTTGCAAAAATGCAGGAAAATACGGATTTATTCAGTATATAATGTCCACAAAAGTCTTCAACTGAGCACTGATGTTTTAATCTATTTCACAGAGACCAGTGAAGTTTAATTACATGTTTCTGAGATACAGAGTTAGATTATACAGCTGTGCCACAAGACTTGGCACAGACAGCTTGCAAGACATGAGAACATCACAAGGCATGATTTAACCTACCTTGAAAAATACTTGCTTTATTATAATTTAAAATGCAGGTGATGAACTGCAAAGATTAAAAAGTTGATTTTACAGAAAACAAATACAAGCTTCTTCTGTAATCTCTTCCCAGTACAGCTGATGTGGAAAATGCTGGTATTGCCTATAGTTGATTTGATGCATCTTTGCTTAACTATTTATGATTACTGTTATAATTAGTATCTCTAGAAATGTTGTTATAAACAATATTATGTGGAAAGAAATTACTAATAGGAGTGGACAGAGCAACATGGAACCACTTGAACACTTGCGCAGGGTTCTACTGCCTGGAGAAGACCTGGCTGGAGAAGTTGACCCCAAAGCCTCCCACTGCCATGAGAAAGGCTGTGCTTTGTTAGCTGCGTCTGTCACGTATAAAGCTACTGTGGCCATCAGATGGTAGCAAGAGCAGCTGCAGCATCAATTGCTGTCTCTTTTCCCGCACCCCTTCTGACCTGTGTCTGCAGTTAAAGGGAATACAGCACATACTGGTGCCAGCTACTGCTATGACTAAATGACAGGTGACAGTCTGTGGTGGGTGACAGTCACAACCAATGGACCAAATGGGAGCTGCTACTTGCAAGCAGCTGTTCTGTGAGGCAGGAGAGACAATTGGCAGTCAGGATGCAGCAGATGACACAGGGCTACCCTAATATGCAGCTACCTAGAAAACGGTCCTATGTCGCTTTCTGGAGGAAAAAACACCCCACCAAAACAAATCCCAAACCAAAAGAAAACTGACTTAAAGGCAAATCTTTGCCTTTTTGAACTGCTGTAACGAGATTAATAATAGATAATATTTTCTCCTTGTAAGAAGGGCCCAATTTCATCAAGCCTCTGTTCTCCTTTTTCCTGAGCTAAAGTTAACTGCAAACCTAAATGATGTTTTACTACACACGGATATCAGAAATGTGGTACAAATCTAAATTAGAAACTTTCCTAGAAAATGGTTAACAGGACCATAAGCCCTCCTGCATGCAGTTAAGTTTTAGATGTCTAATTGAGAAAAATCCTCACACCATCAGCTACCTTTCCAAAAACACTCTGTAAAAAAAAAAAAAAAAAAAACACAACAACATACAGCATTTTTGGTAAAGGCAATAAAGAGTGGGAGATATTGAGAGGGTGATTCATATCTAAATGACATTGGGGTAGATTAAATGTATACAGAAGTTCTTGCAGCTCAGGTCTTAAACAAATACCAGAGGCCAAAGCTGTTGGAAGGATAAATGTGAGAGCTCCGTGGCAATCGGTTATTGCATCTTGTGTCCGGGATGGATTTAACTGTTAAGGATATGGAGGTAATGCTCTTCTGCCCTCTGTTACCTTCCACTGTGGTGTGTTAATCATGCTGTGAAAGGTATACAGCTACTTTTGACCTCAGATGAAGTGAGGTGGGTGAGGATGACTGTGGTTTGAATGTGTCTGTCCACAGCACCAAGCATGACCGACAAGTTGGGGTGAGGGAAGGGAGCAGATCTATCTCCTTCCTCAGTAAATCCATGCCTGCGTAAAAGAAACTCTCTGAAATCCTGTAGATTGGAACCGCTGCCAACAGGAAATAACTGGTGATTAAAGGAAATAATCCTTGCCTTTTGATGGCTTGTTCAGAATTTGTGCAGAAGATGAAGCAAAGCAGCAAGTACACCTAAAAGGCAAAATAGATATTTTTTGTTGGCTGACATTTATTTTTACTTTATTTCATTAGAATGGCTTGAAACATCCATTTCCTCAGGATTTTGGGTGACATTAGGTGTGTGTTTTGTGTGTCTGTAAAAAGAGAGGAAAAAACCCTGTGTTCTGCTGCTTGCTTTTTTTTTTTTTTCTTCTTTTTTTGACAGGTAACCTTTAAATCTATCTCTTTTGCCCAATATTAACTCAGTAATGCCCTCATAGGGGCAAAGGCTCTGGAACTCATAAAGTAAAGAAGGATTGTTGGAATTCCATGTGCTCAAACTAAATACAGGGCTAGAAGAATTTCCTCTGCATTGCAATTATACATATTCATGGCTAAAAACCTTGCTTTTCCCGTGGCTGAGAATTGTCTGGCTAATTCTAATAACTTATTGAAGTGGGATATGGATGACTAGCTATGAAATTAGCAGTATAATAGACTTGTTTTCCAAATATTTTTCTTACAATTGGGAATGTGGCTGTTCTTTACCATTACAGATGTGGCTTCCTGTATCACCTGAGGCAAAATTTATTCTGTTTAAATATGAAAAAAAAATTGGAGTCAGGCATTTAAGGACTGTGATTGATTCATAATTACTCTTACAGGACAGATTTATAACTATGGTGATTTTTATCTGCCTTTTGCTCTCTGTACTTTAGAGCTGGTGGTGGTAGGGGAAGTTAAGGTTCTCAGGTTATTGCTCCCTATTGTTACAACATATTATAGATGTTAAGAAATGGCTACCAGAGCTAATAAATTCTACTAAAGAATGCTGCTTCTCTCATTTTTGCTGTGGCTCAGGTCACTGAACCTCTACTGAGATTAAAGCCTGCTGGAAAATGGGTAGACTCCATGGTAATATGTGAAAAGTCCTGGACCACAGGGTGGTCATCATGAACTCCGGTGTTAGGAGATCTGCGAACTGTGCTAGGATGTACAACTGTGGAGACCTGCATAAACACAACTCGGGTCTGAGGGAATGTTGCCAGTATGTTGTTTTCCACATTCCTCCCACAAAGGTCTTGAAAGATGTCTTGGGAAAATGAATCACAGGAGGGATGGCCAAAACAAAAGAGTAACTGACCCCTCATGCTTACTCCTGAAAGCTAATCTCTGCCATTAGTGGTTCAGTCTTGTAGCTTTAAAAAGAACAGGTCAGGTGCTGTTTCCTGGTTGTCCAGCTGAGGTTCTTACTTCCAGGAGGTGTGGGGACAAAGGGTAGGTTTGATTAGTTGATTTTCTTTTTTGGTTTTTTTTTTTTTTTTTGTGTGTGGGCTTGTGGTTTTTTTATATGCGGATGCTTTATTTGAGGGAGAGGAGAAGAGAGGTGGGGTTTTAGTTTTTGGGGAGGAGGCTTGTTTTTTTTGATGAGGGTGGTGGTCCTTTCAGGAATCAGGATCTGGAAGTCTGTTTTGTCCAGGAAAGTTGTTTTCCTTTCAAGCTAAGGGTATAACTTCCCTGAGAAAGTGTTAGAATTCAAATTATAAACAAAGCAAAGACCCTCCTGATGCAGCACCGCTGGTCTGCAGAAGAGTGAATGGTTGTTCAAACACAATCTTTTCTAAATAGTTCATCTGTACTGTTATATTAAGTGAGTGATTAGAGATGCCTCATGGCTTTTTTGAGTTCACTCCCCTGTGAATAGATGAAGCCCAGTGAGATGTTTCAATAGACGGGGCCACTGGAGAGAAAAGACCTGAGCGATGAATAAGGAGTGGTCCAGAAGCATTTGTGTACAACATAATTTCCATTTTAAATGTCATCTCTCCTACTGTTTAAATATACTCTGCTATCAAACAGTAAATACTACAATTCTGTTTTTGTAGAATCTGACAGAGTCATTATAGCTTCTTAAACAAAGAAAAAGGATTTTAAAAGCTTTGTGTCTAGTGCTTAATTTAAGTACTGCAAAGTTTCTTCATGCCTGAATCTATGCCAAAATACAGTGACTAATTATAAGTGTGATGTAATGAATGAACAGTTAAATTACAGCTTGTTTTTTTGTGATGTAACTAATCATAGTTTAGTTTCATTGTGCTGAGTAAAGACCAGTGTAACTTTCTGTGCTCTGTAGAGGCTGTGATTAAAGTCTCTCAGCTTTCTGTAAACCGTGCTCTTGAGATGTATCATAAAAGCTATTAAAATACAAGTATTAAACCCAAGTTACATAAAGCCATACTTCCTAACAAAATTCCAAGACTCACAATTAAACCTCCTCCAAAAAAAATAATTTGAATGGCGAGGAGAGTTGGGGAAGGTGAAGAAGGAAGTTCTTCCTTGTTGTCCTACTGAGTCCTGCTCAGCCACTGGCATGTGTGGTGCAGCACAGCAGGCCCCATAGGGTGGGAAAGCAGGTTGTGAGATTTGTGTGTTGGGGAGGAGAGAGCAGTGGTCAACAGGAAAGAAAAGAGATGGACATAACATGTGGCACATGTTTAGGTGTAATTTGTAAAGTGGTTGGGCATTTGTCCTTGTAAGGCCTGGAAAGTGTTAGAGGAAAATATGTCATGCCCAGGTCCAACCAGTAGTGAGGCTGAAGATGTATTCCCAACAGGCACAATCACACGTATAATGGCTGGCCACAGAGATCATGGGCAGGCTTTCAGAGTGCTCAGTATGAGCACAGACAGCACCAGTGGCTTCACTGGGCTCTGTGCTCTAGCTGCGTAGGTCTGCTAGTGAGGATCCTGCCATCAGGATGAAGCTGTCTCTCCCTGCCTGCCCTTCTGATAACACTTCTAGGTATATGGCATCTAAGATTCTGGCCTGGGAGGGAGCATGACTGGGATATCAGCGATAGCTTTCAGGAATGGATATGTATTTTATGTTGGACTATGCTTGGGTTTAAAAACAAAATCAAGAAAAGTCTTGTCAATAGGGCAACTGTTCTTCTCGGCTCTTGTACCATTCTGAGGGGTGCTAACCATGAAGCTGTCGTTTGCACTGCTTGTGGGTTTATAGGATGGGGAGGATGTCTGTGGGAGGCAAGGGCTCCATCCCATTAGGCTTATTGGTGCTTGAGGACCAGAGCTGGGGCTTGCCTAGGTGAGTGCTCTGCCCTCTAGGCTCTTAAACAAAAGCTGAGTAGCAGGTATGGAAATAACAGCCAGCATCTTAGCACCTGGCTGGAGGCAGACAATTTCCTTGTTTCCTTGTGATCTTCTAACATCTTTCTATCCTAAGAGGACTGTTTATTGCCTGCATATTCCCATACTTGGGCAATGAACAAAAGGACCTGCCTGAATGAGGCAGATTGAAGTTATTCAGAGAAAGATAGAAAGAAACCCACCTCTCTGTGCTGACATCCTATACCTCTCAGGCACTGAACATCAGTCAGGCTGGGTTAGCCCCACTGCCATCTGTTAGAAAGGCTGAGTTAACTTGCATGTTTTGGTTTTTTTGGGGGTGGAGTTGTTGGGGGTTTTGTGTGTGGTTTTAATTCTTTTGTTATTGTGTTTTTATCAGCATATCCAAAGAACTGTTTTAAATAGGATTTGGCTGTCCCAGCCTATGTGAGGACAGTGAGAAGAGTGCCCTAGTTGCCATTTTCTGATCAGAAATTTGCCCAAGGTAGCCAGTGAAAATGGTGTTTCTTTGCAGCCACAATGAGTCAAAATGAAGACAGTGGGTGGCACAAACTGTACAGGGCTGTTCCTGCCCCCCATTAGTAGGTATCTGAATCCTGCTCCACATCTCGGTGTGTGCTTCATTTCAGTCTCTTTTCTGGCACTGCAAATAAGCCTCAGCTGTCTCAGTAAGAGTTGAGCCCTGAAAAGACTGTGTGTCCTAAGATCAGGATCCCGGGGAGCCTATTTGTAGTCAAAGGCTTTTCTGCAACAAAGGCAGCTGATCTTTGCAAATGTGCAGTAGGATTTTTTTTTTACCCCCTTGGTGAATGGCAGTTCCCCAGGATTAAAAGTGTTGCTTTCCTGTGTGCTTCACAGAGAGCCAATTAATGCTGATTTGTTTGATTTCTTTAGTTGTAGGGGTTTTTTTCCATAGCTCCTTTCTCAGATTGGAAAATAAAAAGGTGGATGAGTCATCCTTTTGCCTTTACAATCCTTATTTTACATGCTACTTTCACAGTTCCTAATAATCTATAGGGATTTGTTAATATTTCTAATAGGGAGATAGGACACTGCTATGACAAAGTAAATAAGTGATACTATCTCTCATAAGAGTAAGTTTCACAAACTCTGTAAATTCCAGAGTAAGCATCAATAATTTAATTCATACTGGACATCACTAACTTCATTGCATTTAACTGCTTACCAGGTCCACCACTACATGCTTGTTACTTTCCATGCCATGCCTTGTTCGAAACAGCATCGTTAGCTGTACAAATGCATTGGCATTGCTTTAGGTTAAATGACAATGCAGCATTGTGCATAGCTGCCTATAGAAAATGTCCAAGCAATTTCTTTCTTCTCTCCATGAGACTAGAGCAGGGATGTGGGTGGTAATGAATATTTAGAGTGCTTTTATTAAGAAAGAACAAAAGAATCAACACTCCAGTCAAACACACACTTTCTAACAACATTCATTATGATTTAATCTGAAGTTTACCAAGATGAATGCAGTTAAGCACTGTGTTGCACTAAAGGCAAAAGCAAGGGTTAGATTCATCCCTGGTGCACTTCCTATGGACTATGAAGCTACGCCAAGAATGGATTTGGCATATGTTCCATGTATTTTTTTGAGGATGTTCAAGGGGAGGATACTCATGAGTTAAAGGCATAAGTTTAAAGCAGCAGATTGGGGAGAAAAGTACATCTGTGGTACTTGTGACACTTTCAAGAATTCTGGATGTTCCATTTTGGGTTTCTTTTCTAAACAACTATGTAAATAGATGTGTTCTTTTCTGTGTGTCCTTGATAGGATGGGGGAAGCCTTACAGCAGCAGTGGACTGCACATAACCCTGTAATAGTCATTCTGTACTGAGAAGCACACTGTGGAGAAAGTGGTCTCTTAAGGCTGTGAATCCATAGCAAAGCCCCTTCATGCTTAACCTTTAAAACAAATTATGGTTCATTTATAGCATTAATATGCTTGGCAAAATTTTGATTTACATTCACAACTTCTATTTTAATCTGGAAAGCCATTGGAGCCTTGTGATGGGTACAAGCGGCTTAATGAAAGGCTGGGACTGTCTCAGCGACAAAGGAGTTCCTATTGTCAAGTAGCATGGTTTCAAAGCAGGGCACTTGGCCGCGATGCAGAAAACTTTGGTTTCTTGCTATACAGTAACTCTGCCATGTTAGGAAAATCTCTTCCTTCCTGTGTGCTTCATTTATCTTTCATCATCATCATCTTCACAGGTTAAAGCCTAGATAAGACTGGATATAATCTGCAGAATACCTACTTGCAGGACTTCATGGAACAGGGGGTGTTCCGTATATACAAATATGTTCTGTATCCTGCTGGATTCCTTAGAAGAATCAAATATTCTTGGGGTTAAAAATCAATATTGTTTGAGCAAAACACTTCAATTGATGTGGAGGTTACAGGCTATGTGGTTTGTCTAGCAGTTTCCATCTGTATAGCTGAGGTAGATTTCCATAAGAACAAAATATCCATTTGTCCTCAAATTACAATCTTTTAATTGGAATGAAGGCACCTCTTCCTCCTTTTATCTTCATTTTCCCTAGTCCTCATCAAGCAGGCTGCAAGTAATTAACATCAGGATTTTGGAGATAAGGTCTCTTTCTATTTAATTCTCACTTGGAAAAAACACTGTACAGACTTTTTTTTCCCCTTTTAGGAAACCTTTTGAAGAAGTATTTTTTTAATTTTTTTTCTGGCAATTCTACTGTACTTACATAAATGTTTTTTAGACACATTAAACGTTTTATTTCAGGTGCTTTGTCTCTTTGCCAGAGCTTTCCAGTATGCATTCTCCAGCTGAAGGAGTTTTTAATTTGCTCATAATATCCTGCTTTGCCTGTGGAAATTTGGCTACCCCCAACAGCTTTTCTTCTCAGTCCCATGCCAGGGAAAACACACCGATCCATCCTTTTCATGCATCCCAATTTTATTCCTTTTGCTTACCCTCTGCACTTCCTTCCTCCTCATAGGTAGGATGTCACCCCTCTAATTCCTCCTTTTCCACTTTTTAATTTTTGGGTTTTACCTTCCCTTATGCTTAGGCAAAGTCAGCCTTCACATTGTTTCTTTTTCTGTTGCTGCTTGCATTTTCCCACCTTCTGTGGTAATGGTCAAAGTTCAGAACTTGTCCTCTCTGACTTCTCTGCTTGTCATTTGAATTTCCTCCCTTTTCCTGCTGTCTTATCTCTTTTGGTACTGCTCATCCTTCCTTGCCTGTTATATCACACCGTTCTGCCACATCCAGTTCATTAGCATCTGTCCAACAACCTGCTCGTTTGGGAGCATCTGAACCATGGGACACAGTGCCATCTAAGGAGAAGTAATGACCTCCCTTAGCTCCTATCCTGCTTCTTGTCTTTGTGGCTGACTTTAACCTAAACCAGTGTACCTGACACAAATCTGGACTCTGTGTCAGAAATGATCAAAGCTATCGTAATCCTTCTCTAATGATGAGATAGAGAGGTTTACATGCTCACCTCTGATCTTTATATAAGTGACCGCATTTTTGACAGTTTTCTCTTAATTAAATGGCTTTTGCAAGCTGGAGCTTGTCAGAATAAGTAGGACAGCATTTTCTGGCACCATTCATTAAGGTGTTCTGGCTTGAATGCCATCCTTAAAAGCACTGGCACAGATATTTGTGTTATCTTTGGCTGCTGCTCACTCTCAACTGTGCACAGTAAATTTTCAGGGCAAAGGAAAAGAAGTAGGGGAATAAAGTCTAATATTGCAGCTTTTAGAAACAGTTTGTGCAGGTTTTGTGGCAGTGGTTGTGCTTAGCTTTGTATTCTAGGGCTTTTGTGACCACTCAATCAAATAAGCTCTGGTGTGAGCTGCTGAAGGAGCAGAGTGCTTGATGGAGGTTATAGGTTTACATGTGCCTGGATTTCAGCTGGAAGAAGGGCAGAAGGAAGTTTGTTCTCAGAACTTGCTGTGTTTCCTTAAAAAGTAATAATTCATAAGGATAAACTCTTGCAAATTTCAGTTTGTTTTCAGCCAAATTACTCTGCTACACTTTAATAGAATAAAGTCTCTGAGTCATGGTTGTCCTCAGGACTGCACCCACATTTAGCAGCTGTGTGTATATGTAGTAGATTTGGGAAATCCTCCTGCTTACCTAAATTTGAAAGTCAAATGCTTCTATTTTCTCATTAAACAAAAGTAGTTCTGTGAGTTTTAAATAAAATGCAAGGAGTATATTTGTACAGTGATGGTGGTAGTGGTGGTGTACTTTCCCTTGTAGGTAACACTGAAGGACACTCAAGGTCAGGAGCAGGTCTGCTTAATTCACATCTTTTTGTTGTCTGAGTTGGAACAGAGACTGAAATACCAGTTTACTCATTTAAATGGGAACCAAACCCCCATTTTCTTCCTGGGTTTGCTAAATATTTGATTTGAAATGATCCAGAAAAAGTTCAACACAGGAATACCGTGTATTTCATGGCAAGAGTATAATGGAATCATAGAATAGTTTGGCTTCGAAGAGACCTTCAAAGGTTGTCTAGTCCAGCCCTTCTTCAATGAGCAGGGACATCTTCAACTAGATCAGGTTATGTGCTTGGAAAAAGAGATCTGAATCAAATTCTCAGTTTAATTCAGCTAATTTTGTAAATGCTGAATGGAAGGATATGAGAAGGCATCTCCACAGTGCACTGCATTTACATTCAACCAGAATTGTTCCTGAACTGGACATGATAATTATTCTTGCAAGTAACTCTGAATCAGGAATCTGCGTTTTGATGGATAAACTGTTTTCTAAAATGGTTGTCTATCCTTAAGTATCTCCATTTACAATCTCAACAATTCTGTGTTAAGTACTAGGGATTCCTCAACTGTGACAAAAAAAATAATGCATAGTTTTTCATACTGATGTCAGCATGACATTGTGATTGATCAAGTTGATAATAGAAATTTTTAAGGTTTTGTGAATTTCTTTCTGTTGTCTTTTTAAACTAGTTGACTTTAATTTTTCTAAAGAAATATTTTACAACCAGAATCATATCCCTTTTATGATATTAAATTTTATTGCAGAAAACTATTAAATTTTAACAAGGTCTAGGATTCACAGAAACCATCCTACTGTAGAATCACACAGATTCAGGTATTAACAGGTATTCATTTTAATATATTACTTCCAAAAAATGCCTTTGGAGAAAAGGGAATGCCCTACCACCTGAAGTGAATATTAACCTGTAATACTGTTTCAGAATTGTGTAGTGGTACAAAATCTGTTGAATGCAGCACCTAAGCAAGTTTAGTGGTATCTACTGTTTGTATATTCTATTGTCTCTCCTGTTTTAATCATGGTTGAAAACTGTATGCTGTGAAGCTCTTTATGCCTCTTGTTAAGCATGGACAGAATCTAGGGTGCATGGTATAGTGTGTGGTGTCCCTGCCCATGGCAGCAGGTTGGAACTAGATGATCTTAAGGTCTTTTTCAACTCTAACTATTCTATGATTCTGTAGTAGACTCCTGTGAGGCAAAGCTATTGCTTAAAAATAAATAAATAAAAAAAAAAATCATAGGAAGTAAATGCCAAGTCAAGACTGCGGGAAATGAGGGTTCAGTGGTGACGACAAGATAACTGCAAAGAGAGACTATTGGAGTGGAGTTTATTTATAGAAAGTGTATGACAGGAGCATAATGCACTAAATGGAAGAAGAAATTCTTGTGCTGATAATGTGTACAGTGGCAGCTATATATATAGCTTCTGCACTCTAGAGGCTTTGTGGCTTTTTAAAAGTCAATTTATTTCTTGTGAAAGATATAGTAAGGCCATTAGAAAAAAAGTCCTCTGTCTACCTACAGGCAGGGGAAAGTATGAAGTAACATCATGGTCAAGTTCTTTTTTTAAAGGTACCATGTGATAGATAAAATCTTATGAGTTTTACACACCTCATTTTACAGTTCCAGCATTTCAGAGTGTCCACGGAGAACAGATCTGTCCCAAAGCCCTCCTATTTCCTCTGCTAGTCCCCAGGGCGTTGGACAAGGAACATTTTACAGCATTCATAAAGCTGCTTGAAGAAAAGTTGGAAGCCTGTAAGGATGACAGTACTCTGAAGCAGGCATATAAACTAACAAGAATGTTTAAGAGGAATTGCGGTGTCTCTTGTTTGCTAGGAGCCTTCTTGCATTTGGAGGTCTTGGAAGGTTTAAAGAAAGCTAATCTAACACTGAACTGCTTTTCCCATCCTTCAAAAACCCTAATAAAAAAAAGAGGCAGAAGGGTGAAGCCACTATGTGCTGTTTCTAAAATAACTTGAAGGTATCCCACCCTGAAATGCCGTTGCAAAAGACCAGGTTAAAAATATTTCAGTCCCTTGAAAAAAATAAATGGAAGAGATCAAACTGAGGTCTTGGGGGAGTATATGATCTGAACATTTCTGCAAGTCTGTCATACTGGTTCAGTCTCTACCTGATGGCTTGGTCATCTGGTAGGAACTGGAGAAAAAAAAGAATACTTTTTAATTCAGCATTTTTCTTCCATAATTCTCTTCTCTTACATGGTCTTTACCTTTTGAATATTGGTTTAGTTACAAAATATAATCCATATCTTTTCCTCTTTCTGTTCAGCAAGGTTAATGTTCATCTTTGTCTTTTTGCTGTGTTTGCTTTAATTACGGCAGTGGCATGAATGTGGTAACTTTTATGCCTATTGTGATAAATTAGTCTGAAACAGTAGGTCAGTGCTCTATGCTGTAATGGATTTTGCAGTCAGTGGGTTGCTGCGTCAGTAATACATCAGCGTTCTAGAGGATGGTGGAGGCGGTGTTTTACATCTAATTGCCAGTGCAGTATGAAAGTTACCTGTGAAGGCACCTGAATCCATTGTTCCTTTTCCACTTCACATGTTCTTACCTTCAAAGATGAAGTTTCACTATCTGTAGTCTATAATTTGACACACTGGGTGGAAAGTTTTTGATCAAAACAGCTGTGCCTATGCCAGAGTTATTGAAATACTGGTCTCTATTTGTGCAGTCTGAGGATAGATTCAGACAAAAAAAAGATTGCTTGCTGCTTTGCTAGACATGTTAATTGTTGATGGTTTAGAGGACTATTTTAATTGTTGGTCTGCTGTTACATAGCAGTAAGGTGAAGCAGTGTGGTAGGACACTGTAAAGAAACCAGTCTTGACCCTATGAATGTAGCAAAGTAGGGGACTTTTCTCTGCCTTTTAATTAGTCTAGATGTAGTATTAAGCCAATATATTCTTAAATTTTACATTGCTGATGTTTGTCAATGGTAGTGGAAATCAAAATGCTTCTTGGTGGCAAGGTCATCTGGAATGTTTACATTTCCATAGAGGAAAATTGTTCCTGCACAGGCATTCTCAGATAGCCATGGATGATTAGCAAAGATACCACTAAAATAGCAGTTGAACAAAAACCAGCCTCTAAATCCAAAGGGAAACTTAAGAGTAGCTGAGCAAAGCACAATTTCAAGCTTACTGATACCCAAGTCCTCTGAGATACTCTTTGAAAGGGAGATTAAGTACCTGTGTTTGCTGTGCTTTTTCAGGTCTCTTATGCATTGACTCAAGGTCAATATTAATGGCTAATTGACAAATTGCATGAAATGTATAGAAATGCATTGCACTTGGTATGTTTGTATCAGCAGCATTGTTCTTATTAGGAGAAAAAAGAGAATGTAATAAAGTCTCAGAAGTTCAGAAATACTGAAGTTCACAACAAAATTTCAATTTTGCTACAAGAATCCTTCTTGATTTATTGGGTTAAATATAAATATTTAGAGGGTGAAATATTGAAAGGGGACTTTTATAGGGACTTCTCCTTGCCTGTTGTGAGTCTGGGAAAGTGTTTAGCAGAGTCAGTAAAAAAAAAAGTTGTGAACTTTGTAAAGTTGGTAAGTGGTTATAATCACAAGAAAACAAGATGATGATTACAGGAAACTATTCCAAGAAAAGTTATACTACATGATATTTGGTCCTTTCCCTCTGTGGGAGCAGAGGATGCTGGAAGTAGCCAGTGCATCTGGAGTCAGTGACTCTATAGCATCGTGATAAATTGCCATCCTTGTTTTAAGTCAAGGACTCGGGACTGTAAGAGGCTACATATTTTGGGGTGCTGGCACTGAAACCTAGAACATGTAGCTTAAACTGATTTTCTATAAATGGGAGGAAAATTTGATCTCCTTGGTTCCTTTTCTGTAAATAAGGGATATGTAGATTCTGAGAGAACTGAGGAAATGGGCACCTGAATGTTGGATAATATCATAGAATGGTTTGGTTTGGAAGGGACATTAAAGCTCATCCAGTTCCAATCCCCTGCCATGGGCAGGAACACCTTCTATTAGACCAGGTTGCTTGAAGCCTCATCTAACCTGGCCTCTGAAAACTGACAGAGATAGGGCAGCCACAGCTTCTCGGGGCACCCTGTGTCAGTGTCTCACCACCCTCAGAGTAAAGCTATTGGAGGTTGAAAATTTGGCAATTGAATCTAAATCTGCCTTCTTTCAGTTTCAAGCTATCACCCCTATTGATGTATACTGTAGAAATGCAGAGCATTGTAGATAAACAATGTGTAACTGGAAATCTGGTAGAAAAGGAACCTTAGGTCTGCCCTGGGGCTGAAGTTGAATACTACGATGTGCAGAAAATCTAGGGCCGCACATTAACAAAATAATGAGAAAGCAAAATATTGGACCACTACTTGTAACGAGTATATGTCCATCTGTTGCAGGGAATAATGTATGGAGCCTGTAGGGAGAAAAGAGAACAACAATATGTGTTTGCTAGACACTGGAATTCAGGATTCCTTTAATTCTGCTGTTTCCCAATCCCCCTTCCAGCTTCAGACTGCTTATAAACTTGCGTAAGTATTACAGAATTATTTTTTCTTGATTTAACATTGTTCAGTCTTCTGTGTTCTAATGGAATTAATTATATGAGGATAAAAGGTACAGTTAGGTTGTCATGAGTCATCCATAGGTGCCCAGGATTCCTTGGTGTCACACAGTTACTTAGAAGCACTGGGAAGGGGTGGTTGAATGAATTGTGCAGGTGTCATGGAAACACAGGTTATGAAGGGGATTGGCAGCTCTTCATCACTTGAGTCAGCCAGGTAGTCAAGCATGATAAATGGAGCTTGAACAGGAAAAGAGGTAATTTCCTAAGCAAAAGAATAAAACCCAGACTGCTTGGGAAAATGAAAAAGAAGATAAATGAGCATGTGAGGAGTATTTGAGAAACTGAGAAAGAGAAGCCAAAGAAAAGTAGGAGGAGAAAGGTCTATTAATTATTCGAAGAGTGCAAATGAAGCGATTCCTTCTAAGTAAACAGGAACAAAGTTTGTCTGACATCATTAAAGTGGACACAAAAGCAGCACAGAAATAGGTACAAAGGGAAAAATAAGTCCACTTAATGATCAAGGACTTTTTGACCATTGAGCAAAACTGTACAGAGAAAATGTCTCTGCAGTCTCCTCCATAAAGACATATGTTATAGCTTACAGCAATGCTAAATGATGTTTGGGTGCCATTGTCATATGGGAATTTAAATGTCTGTGGAGTAACACATTAAAAATTACTAAGCATCAGTACTAGTGTAATGCTTGTGTAGCCTCCTGCCCTGTTCAATCTCATTTTATAGTCTGAGCCATAAGTACCCAGGGCAATGTATTTTTACACCTCACAGACTTTCTTTTCTAGCAACAGAGAGCAGCAGAGGAAAGAGAGTTGGAGATAAGCTGTATTCACTCTTTTCAATCTCTCTCCTCCCTCCCCCTGTAACCCTAACAAAGTGACAGAGCAGAATAACAGGTTCTTAGGGTGAGAGGGGGAAGAAGGGGAGTTGTTTCTTTCATGGGAGGGTGGCATCCAGATGCCTCAGACAGCAGTGTGCCTCTGGGAATGAAGACCAATCCCATTCTCTTTCTTCTCTCTTGTCCTTTCCTTCCACCCACAATATCAGGTCAGATGTCAAACAGGGGGTTCGAGATCACAGGGAGAAGCTTACAGTTATACCTTCTTCCAATCCTCAATTAAAGGTTAAATGGTATTACAACAGTTTTATTTTGGTATTCATATAGCAGAACTTTTCAGTGTTTGGGGGAACTCCCTTGATCAACTGAGACTCCTGGAATAAATCATCCCTTGCTCAAATTAGGTTTCCTCACGTACCATCTGCGTGAACAACACATCTGTCTCAAACTGACTTATTTCTGACTCCCGAATTCAAAGTAAATGTTAGATTGGCAGGAGAGGGGACAAGGTGGGCAGAGTGGTAGGTAATAGGAGCCTTGTGCCTAGCTGGGAACAAATGTGTTCCGCTATGTGTGTTTTGGCAGTTCCATGTCATATTGTCCATTCTGCTTTTCAGGCTAATGAAGCAGAAGTGAAGGGAAGTAAAAATACGGAACTCGGAAAGCTGCACTAAAAATAGAGATTGAAATGAGTTACTGTTGAAGTTGCTTCCTTTTTATTTGGCAAACTTCTGACTTTTCCTGAGAAAAGTTACTTGAATAGTCAATATAAATGATAGACATGAACACTAAATCTAATCTCCTGTGAAAAAATGAAGGTTTTAATGACTGAGAAATACTTTTTACTATTTCACTTCTATAAAATGCCTTGTCTTCTGGGTGCTGGGTTTATTCTCTCTTGTTTTTGTAGCAAATTTGACTTTGAAACTGACACGAACACCATACTGAACATGGGACTGGTGAAAATTCTCCCATGAAAAGGATGTATTCAAAGGAATTTTATCAGCTCTTTGTGTATTTATAATTCTTTTCCTTTCCTAAAATAAAAGCATGCTGGCAGAATTTTGTATACAGAAAAATGATATTATTGTGGCAAAAGAAAACCTTTAGCCTCATGTTGTGAATTGTTACACTGAATGGATCAGACAGTTTTTGGGTAAATCATGTATTTCAATGTGTGTCAGACTTCAACACACTGTAAGTACTCTGTTCTGTTCTACACATGTGAGGGTCTGGCCATTGAAAAACAGTGCTATATACTTGTGGGAAGGAGCTAATGTGTCTGTCTTTTGAAAGACTACAACATCCTCTAATGCTTTGCAGTTTTATCGTTAAAGGTTTTGCATAAAACTAATGAAATGGCTTAACAGAATTTGTATTTTGAAGCTCCTTCTAAGGTATAAATTATAGCCTGATTAATATTTCAACCTTAATTTTAAAAGGTTTTCTTAGCATTTTTTCTCTAATAAGTTGTACAGTTTATTCTCATTGTCTCAAAGCAAAACTGAACCAAAAACCTCCCCAAACCTAAAACCTTTCAATCTTCATCTATCTATCTATTTATTTGTTTAAATGCTTTGGAGGATAGGGAACTAAGAATAGACATTTTCATTTCAAGGATTGTGAAGCAGTCCAGCATTTTAACAAAGCCTTTGCTAGCTTTTTGGAAAGGCTTTTCTTTAATCAGATATTTAATGCTGCAGCAATCAGAAAAGGATAATGGTGATTTTTTTTTTTTTTATTTTTTTTTTAGCAGCTTGGAAAATAGAAACAATGGCAATTGTAGTGTGTAGCAGTGGTCCTTAACTCTCAGTCTAACATAGCTAAACACCTATTAAGAGCAAAAGAAAATATATTTTCTCTGTTTTGAGCAATTTCTATCATCTTTCTTTGTGATGCGCTACAAGAATGTATCTGTTACTGTACTGATGAATATCTCATCTTGCAGTGATGGCTGAAATCTTTCCTAATTGATAGGGTAAACCCTATAAGAGTCTTTGAAGTTCATCAAATGCTTTTATGACTGGAAACCATATTTCCTTTTTAATAACTACTATTGAATATCCTCTTTGAACTGGTTAGCTATTTGAATTACAGGTTGCAGTCTGATCCTGGAATTATTGGTTAAAGGAAAATTTGGTTAAAGTTATTTTAGCTTTCTCTGATTTATGTAACATCTTCCTCATTTGTAGTTTAGAAATAACAGAGTATCACAAATATTTTTTTGTCTTCAGCAAGCAGGATATTTTTAATAAAAATCATTTTTTTTGTTTGAATTTCTAGCTTTCTGTGGCTCTATATATGTTCACAGAAATAAGATGCCTGTGTCCATGGGGGACATACTGAATACAGGTCTGTAAGTATTTAATAATTGCATGGAAGAGATCAAATTCAAAACATGACGTTGAAAGACATCCACCCCAGAATATCTTTGAATATTTGAAGCCAAATCAAGACAGGAGTGTCTGCTGAGAGCAGAAAATTAATTTTCAAATGCTTTTTCTAAATGAAATATGAACTTTTGGGACCCAGTTGAGAGTTTTAACTATCAGGAAGTAATGGAAATTGAGACTGCATTTAATGGACTTTTGTTTCCAAATTTCCTTCGGCTTTTTTAATTGACTCACTTAAAAATGCTGTAAATAAAAATGCAGTTAGAATCGCTTTTCATTTAGGTTAGCAGAAATAACCAACCAAAACACCTAAATATTTTTGTAACTGGAATTAATGGATGAACACATGACTTGTAGGCAGAGAGTACCAGTTTGTGCTACTGGGTAGAAGGTCAACCCAAGACATCTTCCAGCAGTGAAACTCAATTACAGAACTCCTGCAAAAGTTGCAAATTACATGGCACTAAGTTGTTAAAATTACCCAGCTAGTGCTGTTCAGTGACAGAGGAGAATTCAGTTTAATCTTTGGTATACTTAATAAAGAGCTGAACATGACCTACATGTATTATGTCTCCCTTTCTAACACGGGGACAAAGAGTGGAGAACTTCAGACCAGTGATTTTTGGCAAGTTCTTTGACCTGCTTTTTATATTTATTAACACTAACGATAGTAAATGAGGTTAGATGCTCGGTAAATATTATCCATACAGTAATCCACCCCTGTGGGAATAATTGAGGGAAAGTTAAGAAGAACTTCCTCTGTATGAATGTTATCAGCTGTCAGGTGATTGTGGGATACCAGTCAGTCAGAGAAACATTCAAGTAAAGGTAACTGCATCCTGTTGGAGCAAGAGCTGTAACAATTACAGAATTTTCATGTGCTGAATTGCTGAGTGTCTCTGAGTAGAAACTTGATTTAGTATTTAAGAAAAGATCCATGTTTTAAGTAGAGGGAGGTTTGTCTGGTGATGAACTCTCTTATTTTTTCATAAAACATTTTTTCAAACAGAATATCACCTTTACCCCAGTGGGTCGTATGGGAGATACTTTGTGGATTCAATAGAGGGTTCAAGCAGTTAGGGGAATATTCATCAAATGAGTACAAAAGTCAACAGTAGACAGTGATTTACAAGTCAGACACAAAAGAAAGCATTGAGGAAGTAAGAATCTGTTAATTAATGCTGTTTGTATGAGCTTTTCAATAATAGAAGTGATAAATGCATCTTAAACCTTTGTCGAAAGGAAAAAGAAAGCTGGTGTTTCTTTCTTACGCTTTTCTAGATTCTCAGAGTGAACAGCTCCCTTGCTATGGAGTCTGCACTGGATTGGGTGTCTGTTAAAAAGAAGTGGGGGAAAAAAAATCCCTTATGTCTGGGGTGGGTTAGTAGCAGTTACACAGCAGAATAATTATTTATACACATACTTGGTTGCATATTATTAGGTACATATGTGCTATACACTACACACCTATAATGATAGCAATTCTGTCCACTCAGTCTCTCTATCTCTACTGAGCTTATTACGTGTTCTCTCCTCAGTAAAGTAGTGAAAAATGCTTATTCTCAGAATATACTGTCAAATCTCTGTAACTCTCTTTCCTGAACCTTTACAGTTGCATGGTGTCTTGAATAAGTTTATACAAAGCTTGGTACTCTAAAAATCCGCAGAAGGCAAGATATTTAGATTATAATGTTTATTTAGAGAAATGTTAATTAAAGAACTAGCTGCTTTAGGCTGGGTAGGCTAAGGAAGAAATTGCTGCTCTTTGCTTGTCTGTGTCTCTATTGGGCCACTTTCTATAACGTAAGGTGTCTCTGAAAGTCAGGCTAGCAAACAGTGAAATAACATACAGGACAGCTGGGTGAAGCATGAATTAAAAAACCATAACCTCTAGCTTTGTGCTTAGCTGCATCTATTTCCACAGGAAAGTCTTAAAAGAAGTCTTGCATTACTGTGCACATCACTTCTGTCCTTTTGTGCAGCTTTTGATGGGCTGTAATTGTGCTCCTGGCACTCGCAGTGAAGCACATTAATTTTGCATTTTAGTCTTTTGAAATTCAATAGAAAAATATGCAAATGGTTTAGGAGGAAGTATGTAATTCAAAAGAGGTGTTATATGTGATATTCCCCCCCCCCCAACTGAAAGAATAGAAGCTTCATTGTCTTTTCAGAGCTACTTTATTCATCACAATAAATCATGAGTCTGTTTCATTCCCAAGCTCTGAAATGTAATTTTTCCAGATCCCAATGAGATTCTGACGTTTCTAGTGTGTTTGGAAGGAAGAGTTTCCTGGTGCTGTTCTTATTTAATTGTATACGTTCCTCCATGATAAAATGGATTGTTCCCTTATGGATTTTCTTAAAAATGAAACCATCACAGTGATATTATCTGATTTTAGTCAGCAATGTAGGAAGGGGATTAACTACTCATAAAATCTCTTTGTGAATAAATGTGCTACTATACCTATGAGATGTCAGGGGTCCAATGTATGAACAAGTGCATCTCGGAGAAGTTAGGCTTGTGAAGTGACACTGCTTTCATTAGAGTCTAGGAAGACATATTTGCTTGTCAACACTTGCAACCCAGGCTGTTAATAGGCTGAGAAAATTCCCAAAATATAAACTAAAATAGTCTTCAATGTACATGTCAACAGGATATGCTGCAGCTTACCATGCAGAAAGGCTAGGTATACTATATACAAGCTATCCTTCTGGGTGCCATCTACCTGAGTTTGCAGAAGTATACTCCTCACATTCCCTTGTCCTGTATGCATGAATAAGCCAAACCCATGTAAGATGCCCCGCTGATGATATGATAGGCAAGATCCATATGCATGGTACTTGAAATACTTATTACTCATTTAGAATTTCCAGAATTTGCACCCAGAAGTGTCATTTCTCTGAGGCATAATGGAAAGAGTATAACACCTGAGCTCTGGGATAGCTTAAATAATACTCCAATAATTAACGTTTGTGGTATCAGAACATTTCTGACAAGTTCTCTCAAATTTTCTTCCTCCAGCGCTCCAATCTCCCCAGATCAAATTCTGATCCCAACCTGAATGAGGACTTTTTGTGCCTCTTTTCGGTGAGAAGGAATATGGATGAGATGAGGAATAGAAAAAACACCCTACCAAACAAACCCACAAAACTTTGCCCTTTGTGAGAACGTCACCATTGGAGAGGGGATATGCATCTCTTCAAGTTGCCTTTATCTTATGTTTAGCTTGATGACAATGCAAATGTATATTGAAATCTATTGCTTGCTGTTGATGTGCTGTGAACAGATCAGACCATGAATAAGGGCATTGGCCTCTCATCCTGTGTAAGCTTCTGGAAGTTACTTGGTATTGTGTGATGAAAGGCACTGTCCTAACTGCCTTTGCTTTGATTTTCCAGCTCAGATCCAACTGCTGCTTTTGCCAGAATAGTCTGTTAGATAGAAAACCAGAACAGTCTTACTGCCCCCCACTTCCTGCCAGACAGCATCCTCCTGGAACACTTGTGTGTTTTAATCTTATGAAAGCAGGTGAGAAAGGAAGATAAAGGCACAGTAGAATCATAAATGGCTATTGATAGTCATTTTAATATCTTGCAGCTTTGACCTTGGAGCAAGCTATTAGCCATTAGCTGTACCTCACTAAGTACAAAATAGAAACAGCTAAGGGTGGTTACTGTGGAGAAAACATCTTGTGCTAACTCACTATCCTGTGGGAACTTCTGTTCCTAAAGCATTGAGGAGAATGGAGCAATTAATGTCTGTGAGGCTCAAGTGGATATTGTTCATTAAATTGTACTTCATGTGTATTTTTCATGTTGTATTTGTGACTTACGTTAATCCCTAGGGGTTAGCTGAAGATGAAAATATTGCTTTAAATGCTCTGCGGAGTAATAGCTACTGTGGTTGCCACAGGGGGCTGGTAATGCAAGGGGAACACAGACACCAAGTAGGTGAAAGGAGTGAGACTTGGGACATATCTGCAATGTACCTGCTGAATAGGGAAGGAAGCAACCTTTCTGCTTGGCAGTGATGTTTGGTGTGCCAAATCTCTCAGACCACGTGGTCTTGGATGTCTTGTTCTAGTCCTGTCCTCACAGCCTGAGCTGCTTTTACTTATGAGAAAGGTATGTCTGGTGTATTTGTGCACTTGGGGATAGATGTCCATTTCCAATAAAGCCTGCAAACAAGGTATGTATGGGAAATAATGAAAAATTACTAATGCTTCTAAAAGGTTTTTAGTCTTAATGCTCTTTCAGTGTTCTCCTGCTTGCAGAATGCTGTTTTTGGCAGTAGAAGAGGCCTAAGAGGTTTCTGACCTCAGTTACTCTTTCCTATCCCTGAATTGAAGTTATACAAAAATAACTGATGTTAGGGCTATATGGTACACTGAACTGACTCAAACTTGGAAAGTATTTAAAAGTATTATTTTCATGCTGTGAATGGAAGGAGAGCTGATACATTATTCCAATGACTAGATTGTTTCTCTGCTATTTGGAGAGTGGACAGTAAGCAGCAATACAAGGTTGACACCTCCCAAAGTTAGTTTTCAGAAGCAAGGGTTCATGGAGCCGTAGCTTAAATTTGGTCTTTATTTGTGCAAGCCATCTTTGGAATTGCTAATTAACAGCACATCAACACCTTCAGCCTTATAGGCTAACCACAAGTGTGTCCCTTTAAGCTTACTGTTGTGTGTTCACCTGTTTGAAAAAATACTTGGAAAAAATGTATTCATTGTCTTGCGTGATCTCTTTGCTGCTTGGTTCCTGTATATTATGGCTACACATATGTGTATTTTCAAGTATATCAGTCTGAAAACTTAGATCTTGCAATTGTTCCATAGCAAAGATTGAAATTTAATTGTTGTTACTTCAAGGTTTGGTTTTGCAAGAGTGTTGTGATATATTGATATAAGGCCTGTGATGGCATTTTGCTTGATGAGTTGGCAAGACTTCAAAACAGAACTGGTGTTTTGTTTTTTGTTCAAGAGAGCACTGAGAAAACCCCAGGTGTACATAATAGTTGCAGTGCATAAGGCTCTTTGCAATGTGCAATGAATTTCAGAGTCTTCCAGATGATATTGTAGCATTGAAAGGTTGCTGAGAATACATGTTTCTATAAACATGAAAGAGGAGGACAATGGCTTCTGCTTTGTTGTTTGTTGTACTTTAATGCATGTAACAGTGCCAGGACAATAAAGCTAATCCTCTGGCATCTTCATGGTCATTTTTCACAGATGTTTTTCTATTATGACTATTAAAACAGTACAATAACACTTAGGATGAATGGAAATTGCAAAGTTATATTTGATATATGGATATGTCAATTGACTTCTACATTTGGTAGTTGGTTTGTTGTTGTTGTCTGTGGAAGAGGAGGAAGGTTTTTACACACCTCAACACTTAGAGAAGCTTTAGTGTCCTTGCCTTTCTATGTAAGCAGTATAAAAACTGTAGGTTAAGATCATAGTGATAGTTTTGGTGAAACAAAGAAATCTTGAACAAGAGAATGGCAGTCTTACAGGCAAATGGGGAGGTGGAAAGGATAGGAAAACTTCATTAATTGGGCTACTTTTTTATAGAAAAGCAAATGCAACTTATCGAAATGAAGGCCATTACTTGTGATTGGGAGTACAAGCAGGGAGTTCACACCTGATTTCAGTGAAAGAGCGGAGTCTGAAGCATTTGGCTTGATCCTCGCTTGCTGTCTTGCTTTCTCACTTGCTTTTGCTCTCTTTGCTTCTTCTCACTCATTCCTGTTTTCACTAGCCTGCCTCAGGAAGGGATTTCCCTTGGCATTCTCCTTTAATAAAAGAGAAATCTAAGTTTCTGCATTTACATAAATTTATTGCCAGCCACCAGGTTTGTCTTACTGTGCCTGTAGTTAAAAATGAATTGTTGTACACTGTTAACAGATTGAGAATATTGTGGTTTTGCTTTGTTTTGTGTGTTTTTTTTTTTTTTATTTTCTCTGCAATAATATCTGGTAAAGAAACTTTATCTATTGAATGCATAATCATGAAAGAAAGGAAAGATTTTATCCTTTCCACTGACATAGAGGCAAGATAGATAGAAAGAGATGAAAGT
The DNA here is from genome assembly GCF_000696875.1 of Nestor notabilis. Lineage (NCBI taxonomy): Eukaryota > Metazoa > Chordata > Aves > Psittaciformes > Psittacidae > Nestor > Nestor notabilis. The sequence goes on from NW_009918601.1 coordinate 35,818, forward strand.
GGAAAAACTGCTTTGACCCCCCGTGTAAACTGAAATTTTACTCCACTGGTAACTGCCTTCAAAATCCTACAAAAGGCACTGTTGCTGTAGCTATGGCATTTTGCAATATAGCAGCATCCAATGTAGATTCTTCTTCACTTCTGCTCTTTCCAAGTATATCACTCATGTTTGATCTCCACTTTGTGGGCAGTGTGACCTGCTGCTGGGGCCACTGTCTGTTTGCTGGAATTCTTGAATTTCTGCTGAAAGTCTCTGTACGTGATGATGCCTTCCCTTGGGGAGAATGTGGGCTAGGGACAGCAAGAATTTTTATGGGGGAAAGGGAATCTTATGCTCCCAGAGAGAAGCTTGAGAAGATGGGCTATATATATCATGTATTACAGTCTGAAAGTACATTTCTTTCTCCTCAACCCTAAAACATCCTTTGAGTGTGTTTCCTAAACAAGACTAGTGAATTTAGGTGAGTTGATCTTGATCCTTGAGCAGCTGGATTTATAATATGATATTGCAGTAGAATTCATAGTTTAATCATAAAGGGCTAAAAGATTACATGTCTTTTACACAATTCTGTTTTTCAGAGCCAACAAGGCAGATCCAGAGGTATTCAGGAGCACAGCATGGGTAAAACAGCCTCCAAGTCTTCTCCTAAAATGGCTGTAAATCTACTTATTGTTCATATAGCTCTAAACTCTCTTTTGCCTCTGAAGACGAAAGAGGTTTGTTTATACTGTGAAATTTGATGCATCTAACAAAGTAAGCCTTGGCTCTTAATTTACATACCTACATAGTCCCTGCAGAGAGGGAGGCACTCCCAGTTGTTCTCTGGGGATGCTTATCTTCCTATATTGACTGAGAGAAGAGAGGTGGAGGTGAGGGCAATCTCCTTTTATATTTAGTTGCAAAGACATAACTATTTCCCCTTCTCCCCCACCATCCATGCTGATGAATGTTTTGTTCAAGCCAACTGATTTCCAGACCTGGAAAAAAATATTTTAGAAAGTATGTGGTAATTTAAGAACAAAGGAAAAAGCTGTTGCAAAGAGCAGGCAAAATGCTGTAAGTGTGTGTTGAAAGTAGAAGAGCTTACAGAGGGAACAGTAAGGACCAGAGTAAAACAGCATTTAAAGCCTTTCCACTACTGGTGTAAAAGATGAAAGATGGAGTAAGAGCCAATTTTCTTATCTCAACAGCATGAGAATTGCAATCAAGGCTGTTCTCATTTTTAATTGTCACCTGTACTGTCAGCCAGCCTAGTGTTCCTGCATAGAGATGTGTTTGCATTTACCTTCATGGTTCCATCTGGAACTGAAGATGCTCACACACATCCAGCCCAGCCTCTGCTCACTGCCTCTAACAGCAGCCTCCTCATCAATGCTCAGGATGTGCTTCCAGGATCATCAGGAATGTTTTGTACTCAGAAAAGTGATTAATTTTCATTTAGCTCCACCAGCCCTTTTAGCCTACCTACTGGTAGAAAAATGGTCCATCTGCTGATCACGGTATCAAGAGGGACTTGTTAGCTGGATTTTTACTGGTATGATGGAGAAAATTCTATCAGTCTAGAAATGGAAATCCAGGCCTGAGGTTTTATTAAAAATTTAAATGTGATTTACATAAAGATTGCTTTATTGATTAATATGTGTGTTTAAGGAAAGCACACACTCTATTTACAACACCCCCCCCAAAAAAAATTCCTCTTGATCTTTGTGAAAAGCAAGCAAAGAACTATCTCAGAAAATCTGTTTTCTGTCCCTTTCATATTAATATGAATCAGCAGTGGCTTCAGTGAAACTTTATGAAATAGTTGTTATAAAAATCAATGCTTAAGTAATCTAAAGGACACTCAAACCCATTGTAAAACCACATAACAAATCCAAAATAATCCCCAGGCGTGGTAAGCCCATCAGACCACTGATATCAATGGAACCCATTCCATGGCTACTACTTAAAACTATAAAAATACTTGAGGAAAGAAGAGCTCAGTTTTACTAATCTCTGTCTTCTTGCAGAGGGTTTATTTTAATGTAGAAGTTTGGGAATATTCAAAAATCAGTTTAAAATGCAACATGTAGTGGGGGCTACCTTTCTAATGAGAAGAAAATTTCTTTTCTTACCTTTTGGATAAAAGCTGCAAGTATTATCTTAGTGATGTTTTTTCACAGCCACCTTATTTACCAGCATGAAACTTTTGGGAAACTTCTAATTGTAACAGCCAATACATATCTGTTGAGAAAGGAGCGAGGCTATGCTGGATCTTGTCCTCACAAACAGGGAGGGGGTGGTGGGGAGTGTGAGGCTGGAGGGCAGCCCTGGCTGCAGTGACCACGAAATGGTGGAGTTTGAGATCCTTAGGGCAGCGAAGAGGGTGCAGAGCAAGCTTGCTATGCTGGACTTCAGGAGAGCGGACTTTGGCCTCTTGAGGGATCTGCTTAGTAGAGTGCCATGTTTGAAGGACAAGAACTAATGAGCTTAGGTAACAATAAGAAGAATTAAGCATCAGGAAAATCCTTCTAACTTTCGGTGTGTTTTACACCAGTTCAACTCATAATGACTAACTGGGGAAACCTTCATCGAAGTTTATAATTCCCATAACAGGACAATGACATGGAAAAGTCTTAGCATTACTTGCCCAGAACTGATCTGCTGCTAGAGGCATTGTACACAAATGTCTTGACTAAAGCTATTGTTCCCAACTGTTGTTGCTTCTGTCATTCTGTTTAACACTTACGTCTTTGTCAGGTGCATCACAATGGTGATCACTTGCCACACTTTAAATATCTCAAGGTTATGCTATTCTTCCAGGCAGCAAGCTGTTAGGCTGGCTCCACTGACTGTCAAACTGCACTTTGTAGCGAGTCATAACAGCATGATTTTTTTTTGTTAGTCTTAAATAGCATGAAACATCTTTGAATATCTTCTTTTTGAAATGTCTTTTATCACCACTCTGAATGCAAACACCCTTGAATGTTGTTGGAAGTGAAGTCAAACAATGTTTTGAGAATGTCAGATCTCTGACTGAAGGAGAGTGTAGAAGTTTTTTGTCTTTGTTTTTCTGTGATTTGCGTTATTTCCTGTTATTTCTCTGAAATATTCTGAGATTTGTCTATCTAAAAATGTGACCTGAGCTATTCAGTATGGAGGCTTTCGGAAATGTGGGAGTGCAGCAGGCCTTGCCCATGTAGTTCTTTGCCAGAAAGGTTGAAAAGTTTGGGAAGCAGTCAGAAAAACAAGAAAAACCTTCTTCAGCTTTTCTCTGAAAGGTACAGCAAAAAATATTTTCATAGAACATCTTGCTTTTAAAAACATAGACATATCTGCACGCAGGAAGGACCTTCTGTCAATAAGGCTTATTCTGCTGTTGAAATTATCACCTTAGCAAGTGGGATGCTGACTTCATATCCTGGAGAAAAAGACAGATGTAAACCAATTTCCTCATATCAGTGTAAGTCAGGTCTGCACGTGCAGTGGGACACCAAAGTCCAGAGGTAATAAACTGAGAACTTCCCTCAGTTGTTGGAATTACTGCTGTATGGGATGCCAGTGAACAATTGGCACACATTCTGACACTAGGGCTTCAGTTTTAGACTTCTGAACCCTTGCTATCCACCTGTGGCAGTGTCTGTGCCACCGAAACAGAGGCTAAGTGATTTAGGTAACTATCTGAACACCAGGGCCTATTGAGACTTTTCGGGTTTTTGAGAATGTAAAGCATTTCTTTATTTACTTTTCAAAGCTGCTCTGAATCACTTGGTTTGAGATAATCTTCATCATAATTGAGCTTAAAAAGGTTTATAAAAGCTGAAATTCCCCAACGGTGTGAGAAAAGTCTCATAGTACTTATGTATTCATTTCACTGGATCTGTGTTACCAGTCTAACACAAATTCTTGCTTTATTCTGTTTTCACCTTCCGTTTTATTGCAAATATTATCATGCCTGAACATACCTTCCACACCTCTGCAGCAATCTGTTTGATCTATGATTGTATTTTCAAATATTATTTCAACTCATCAACATGCTTAAAGTGCTTGCCTTTTCAGGTATGACACTGCGCCATCTGCATTTCTGTTCAGATAATAAATGCCCCTTTCTCTGTTTAATCTCACTTCCAATTTGCTTTTTAGTGGCTGACCACTATTCTTTCACCTTCACCTAATTTCCTATTTCTCTACGTAGTGACCTGTTCACAATAGAAAAAAATATATTATAAAATGTGAGGATAATTTACTAATGTTGACTATTTCTTTGACTAACAATTTGATTTAAGCCATGTCAGGTTGACTCTCTAAATTGATTTACTGATCAAAAATAAGAAAATAATTTTACCACCTCACTGGTTTACTTTTTCCTTTTTGCCCTTTTTTTTTTGAGTCATATGAAATGTCAGCATAGCTCATGTACAGACTGTATGTTGTTAGTATTAATTTGGAATTGTTTGAAGAAGCAATAGAAACATAAGATAGAGGCATCCAAGGTCAGGTATAAACACTCCAAAGCTATGAGGATGTTTAAAATGGTTCATTGTGCTGAAAGGCGACTGAGTGTTTCAGCATTAATCAAGCAGGGCTGAAAGCATTTTCATTTACAACTGTGATATAATGAAGTCCTTTTAACAAGCACACAAATGACATTGAAAAACAGCAGCATGACTATGAAAAAGCCTTAGTTATAAATGCTGATTTACCTTGAGCCTGTGTGTTTACCTGTCAAGGACCACGATACCCCAGATCCTTCTGACTGCAGGATCCAGTTTAGCGTAAATTCAAGAGCAGAGACTCGTAAGTCAAGTATTTCTCTTGGGCTCCTTGGGTTAGACTTTTCAGAGGTTAATTTAAGTGTATGTCACCTCGCTTTGACTATTAAAATCCACTGGCATCTAATAGACAGGGTGCTTAAATAAATATACAACCTGTAGAAGATATTTTGGAAAAATCTTCATTTATAATCTCTCCTGTTCTTGAGTTAACATTTAGAAAATTATTTGGAAGCCTCCTTTGTTTACATTGTTTGAAGATAATAGTAATAGATCAAGCATGGCAATCACTTATTAATGTTTTCTTACAACCTTTTGTGGGAGGAGAGCTGTTCTTTTCCAGGCTGAATCCAGAGTAAAATAAACCCTTTGCCCTGCCGTAACTTTGCCTGATTGTACATGTGTGACTGAGAAATCTGACTCTTGGATACGTACCACATGGTTGTTGGCTGTAGAATCCCTTGTGCATGTATACGTGTGTGTGTGTATAGACATATAGGGATTATTTATGCAGCTCCTGAGGGCTTAATGGGCTATGGGCTCCTTAGTTTGTGATTGCCAGATCTCTGTTTTGTTTTGCTTTGGGTTTTTTGGGTGTGAATCCTCTGATTCCATTTGTTCCTCCCTGACTGTTCCATCCTGCAGAGCTGAGTTACCAGAGTAGGTACCCCTTTATAGACTCTAATATTAGTAATAAGCTCTTGTCAGCAGGTGGAGAACAGGTTACCTGATATGGCAAAGAGCAGCAACAGAGTGCTAAAGGCTGCTAAAGTTACTGCCTGCAATAGATATGTACTTGGTTAATATGAATCAAGGGCGAACTCTTATTCGCTGCTGTGGAGTGGCTTTAATGAAGCAAAAGGATTGGTAATATCTCCTTTGGCATCATCTTGGCATATCTTTATCTTCTTTCTCATTTAAAACAAACCATTTCCAGTTAACTGTGAGATTAATCTGTAACTTCATTCCTTTGTGAATTTATCACACATTAGAAATGTTGATTATTTGCTTTGGAGTAGACCAAAAATCACTTTCTCACAAAAGTCTCTTTCCTACATGGAAAAATACAAAAATAAATAACTCTCATTTCCAGCATTTCATTGTTTTGTTGTGTTTTTTTTTGGTTGTCATGTTGTCCCCCCTTCCCCCAATTGTGTGTTAGAATGAAGGTAATGAAAACATAGAGAAGAAAGTGCTTGGTAACAGGATTTGTCTTGTAAATGTGTTACAACGTTTTATGATATTTCCTCAGTCATATAAAGTTGGATGAAGAATTCTGTTTTTAGTTTGCTGCCTTGGGCTCTTTGGCAGAAAATCAGCTTCTGTAGAAGAAATCAAAGGATGTATCACATCTTCTGTAGCTCCTAGAAAGTGAGCTTAAAAGTGGCTGTGTGTGTATATAGTTGCTCAGAAGGCAATAACTGAACTTTGGAGGAATATTTTGATATTTTTACTTGTCTTTGATAATGAAAGCTGAAATACTTTTCTAAATGGACTTTTACATTGTATATTCTTCTAATTCTCTGTTACTCTTCTTAAATGTTACAGAATCTCTGAATTCATATTAGGAAAACATAAGATTAAAAACTTGAACAAACTCACAGCCTCCTGTACATCAGAAAACATTTTAATATGATGTACAGGTAAGTACAAGTTTACAGTCTTTCCTGTTACACGGGCAAATCTAGAGCTTAATGCGTGTGGTGTGCTAGTGTATATTATGGGATAAGTTTCTGAATAACAGGTTGCTGTTCCCACGTGATGCTAACAAGTTGCATTGTAGAGGAGGCTCTAGAATGAAGTGTTCATCTAAAATTTAATTTAGGGCTGACAAACCTGTACTTTTGTCCCTCATCATCAATTTAACCCACACTCTCTGTTTTCAATAAATGTTCTATGATGATCTTTGAAAATACAGCTGTCCTGCGAATGGCAGATGAACAGAAGTACATAGTGTACTAATCCATTGAGATCATTGACCTCCTTTATATAAACTCATGTTCCATTTCAATCAAATATGCCATCACATCACCCATATATTTAGCATGGCTTCATAAAAAGTCATCACTACCACATATGACAGCCAATTAGACCATCCTGCTGAGTCCACTTAACAACAAAACAGGACTCGGGAGTGGGTAAAAATCATCAAGTGATAATAAGCATATAGTTACATTTGTTTATAATATATCGATTGGCGAAAAGCGCAGTTGTGGAAAGTCAATACGCTTGTATATTGTTGTCTCAGCTGGACAAATGCACTTAGGGTCTTCTCTTTACTGTAATTACAAAAAGTAATCCGTTTTAAAAGAAGGCCACAGCTACTGTGCAAATGTGCATTGAAGTTAGAGCAGCACCAGTTTGTTACTTCTCAGTTTTTCCTACATTAAACAACCAAAAAATACCAGCAAAAAGGCTCTGCTAGGTGGTTTGTCCTATAGATACATTTAATAATATAACATAAAAACCATTAAGCTGTCAGTTGGAGAAGGGGAAAGAAAGAATACACAAATACACAATCATAGAGTCATAGAATAGTTAGGGTTGGAAAGGACCTTAAGATCATCTAGTTCCAACCCCCCTGCCATGAGCAGGGACACCACATATGTCACCCAAGGCTCTGACCAATCTGGCCTTGAACACCTCCAGGGTTGGAGCATTCACAACTTCCTTGGGCAACCTATTCCAGTGCCTCACCACCCTCACTGTGAAGAACTTCTCCCTTATATCTAACCTAAAGTTCCCCTGTTTAAGTTTAAAGCCATTACCCCTTGTCCTACCACTAGAGTCCCTAATGAAGAGTCCCTCCCCAGCATCCTTGTAGGCCCCCTTCAGATACTGGAAGGCTGCTATAAGGTCTCCACGCAGCCTTCTCTTCTCCAGGCTCAACAGTCTCAACTTTCTCAGCCTGTCTTCATATCAGAGGTGCTCCAGTCCTCTTATCATCCTTGTGGCCCTCCTCTGGACTTGCTCCACCAGCTCCATGTCCTTTTTATGTTGAGGACACCAGAACTGTACACAATACTCCAAGTGAGGCCTCACAAGAGCAGAGTAGAGGGGCAGGATCACCTCCTTTGACCTGCTGGTCACGCTTCTGATGCAGCCCAGGATATGGTTGGCTTTCTGGGCTGCAAGCGCACACTGAAGCCAGCTCATGTCAAGTTTCTCATCAATCACCACCTCCAAGTCCTCCTCGTCAGGGCTGCTTTGAATCTCCTCCACCCAGCCTGTAGCTGTGCCTGG
>NW_009918602.1:0-15285 GCF_000696875.1 Nestor notabilis
CCCTGGCACAGCTTGAGGCCATTTCCTCTTGCCCATCACTTGTTACTTGGGAGAAAGGACCGTCCCCACCTTACTGCAATCTCCTTTCAGATAGCTGTAGAGAGCGATAAGGTCCCCCCTGAGCCTTCTCCAGACTAAACACCCCCAGGTCCCTCAGCCGTTCCTCATCAGGCTGGTGCTCCAGACTCTTCCCTGGAACAGACATTTTCCTCATGTCAGACACGAGTGCAGTCCATTGAAGGCAATGCAAACGTTACTCTGTGTTCAGAGTGTTGCTGCTGAGCCTTTGGAACCAAAAAGGAGAGGTATTTCTGCAGATGAGCTTCCCTCAGGGAGCAGAACTGGAGCAGACAAGGGTCCATGCCCGTGGGGGAGCCGCATGGAGATCCCCCCCTGCTCCTGCTCTCCAAAGCTGGCTTGCAGGTAAACCTGGCTGCAACAGCCCATGTGGCTGCTCTGTCATTAAAGAGTTGGGCGCCATTAAAGAGCTTCAGGAAGATTATATGGCTTCAGATAAACAGGATTTTGGATGCCTGTGCTCTCTGATCCTTACTCCAACCAACACTCAGGAAAACCACTTATAATAATCCTGATGAAGAAGTCCTGAAGTTTTATTAATGTCCCTGCTTTCATGGCTCCACAGAGAACTGGAGTCCCAGCCCTGAGCAGTGGCTTTCTTGGTCATAGGAGTGTGGATTAAAAGCTCACAGACATCAGCACATCTCTCCTGGAAGAAACCCATCAGAAAGTTGCCAGTGGTGAGGGTCCTGATGGAGAAGTGGTGATTGAGCCTGTGCTTGCACCAGACACTGGGTTTCCATCCACCCAGGCTCTTACTCCATGGGTCTCAGGACTAATAGCACAACCCAAGGTGCTCCTTGGAGACTCCATGTGCTGCCTCCTGCACACAAAAGCCTTTATACTTGCACACACAATAGGCTCTTTCAGTTACATTTCCTTTTACCTTGCGTTTCAGTCAAGTGTAAAGAGCCTTCGGGTAAAAGGTCAGAGACTTAAATTCAGCCAGGATGGAGCTGTGCTGAGAAAATAATGCTGTTCCTCCTTCCTTAATAGTGCAGAAACCTCTGTGTCAGTGTAAGTGCCAGCAGGTTTAAACAAAGTAAGCTTTGCCACGGGAAGATGGGGAGAACTAACCAAACACGGATGTCACTTCCCTAACAGTGAAGACTTGCCGATGAAACCAAGAGATTCTGGTTCAGTTAACTTCCAAGCTAACACTAGGAAGCCTCTTCTCAGGCCACATGCTGTATTTATGCTCAGCACCAGGCTGAGGAAGCTCAGATGGTGTCAGCCCCAGCGCCTGTTTGCACAGCATGGGTGGCAGTGTCACAGGAGAGGTCAAGCAAAGTAAACCTCACTTGTTTGTCTGTGCTCTGAAGGAGAAATGTTTCGGCACATTCAGATAGGGATTGCAAAGTCTGTTTGGAAGACTAAAATAGCTCGGGAAGAAATGGAACTGCCTCCTCTGAGACCCTGCTTCTAGTTAGTACTCCTAGCACTGAGCAGAGCTGCCTGGATGCAGCTCCCCTCTATCACTGGTGTATCTCTCTAGGCAAGGAAGGACCAGAACCAACCTCCCTTTTTGGTATTGTGCTGCAAAGCTGCTCTGTCCCATCTCCCAGAGTTCTGATAGGGACCCCCATCCCTAGGACTGGAGCTCTGGAATGAGTACTTCCCCCATGTCAGACACGAGTGCAGTCCATTGAAGGCAATGAAAATGTTACTCTGTGTTCAGGGTGTTGCTGCTGAGCCTCTAGAGCCAAAAAGTGGAGGTATTTCTGCAGTTTTGTGCTCCAGAAGAGACCTGCAGACAGGGAAAGTGTTGATGGGGAGAGGGGAGGTGGTTGCAGTTCAGGAAGACTCAGATGTGCTGCTGAAAGGACAGGCTGAGCAGCACTGCTGCAGTAGAGGCCCAGCAACTACAGCACTTGCAACTCCTGAACGGTGTTAACAGTATCACATGGCCATGAAAAAGGTAAATGCCAAACTAGGACGGAGGTGTAGGAATCCTCCTACAAAGCCTTCACCATGTGAAGTTCCCCTTCTGCTCTGCAGAGGACCGGTGCAGAATATGGCGTTAGCCAAAATACCACACTGGAATTTGGCTTCTCTGGTCTAAAGAGATGCCAATGGCAGGGGGTTGGAACTGGATGATCTTTAAGGTCCCTTCCAACCCAAACCATTCTGTGATTCTATGACTTGGAATCACACACTTGCTCAAATTTCTTTTCATTCCTATTTCCTCTGATTTTATATTTAGATTTCTTTGCAGTGTGATCACTGCAGGAGACTGAAACTGCAACCGAGTATGTTTAGGTTGAACAAGTCTCAAACTGACAGCAGATAAGCCTTCCCAGCCTCACATCTGATACTGCAAATGCACATGCATGACCAGGCTCATTTTATCAGAGCTGAGAAGTGAATCATCAACCCCGTTCTCATAAGAAAGGGATCCCACTCTCCCATGCTCCATTCTGCCTTGTCTTGCTGCCTCTGCGTGCCTTTATACCCATGGACAGAGAACTGCAAGTCTCTCATTGTCCCACTTTGCCTTCACCCTGCACTGTTGTGAGCACAACAAGGGAAGCAGCCCCTGGGCTTACACCATAGCCAGCAATCCAGCTTGCAAAGCTGAAGCTTTTGGTTCCCCCACCCAGACAGAGCCCGAGGTTTCACAAACTCATCGAGGATGAGTGTTTCTTGAGGAATGTGGGATGAATTGCCTACGTTGGTGAGTTTTGGTTTGCTGCGTGCAGGCTCTGTTGTTACAGAAGGGGCTGTCTGCCTGGGGTTCCAGCTGGAGAGCTGGTATGGGAATGATCCACGCTGTTAGAGCTGCTCGCTTTGGGGGTCAGGCTCTTTAGGACTTCACCACAGCAGAGATTTTACTTCAGATCTGGTGAAAAATACCATTTGTCCTTTTTGTTTTTCCAGCTTTGCTGTTCCTATGGAAGGAATAGCTGCTTTCTGCCACAAGCCTTCTTCCCAGACACGAAGGCTTTCTGGAGCCATGTAGGCTCCATACTTCAGCTCTTCAGTAGCTCTTTATAGCACTTCTGCCTTTATTTCTGGCTTTTCCCTGGATTTGATTACCTTTCAGTATATTGCCCAGGGGTGGTTTTGCTCACTGTTTTGTGCAACAGAGGGAGCAACTGCTGAGTTGTAGGTCCTCTCTGCTCCTGAAGTGCCACTGAGAACAAGGTGAGGATGGAAACGGGACTTTCAACCTAGTTCAAAGAGGCACTGTAGTCCCCAGAGAGCCCTTTAGGAGTCAGGCCACGTGTGATAGCACAAGTAGACACATATCCAACACTTGGGCTGTGACTTCTTCATTTCCATTTTGTTGGAACAATTTAAAACCCATGAAAAATCAAGATAGGAGGGGAGGAATCCAGCCAAACATCCTCTAGCTAAAGGTAGCTTTCAAGGAAGGACTTGCAGATGCCGGATCCTTTCTCTGCCCTCTGCTCTGCAGTCCTACCTCATCCCAGGAATCTGGCTCCCTTTGGATTTCCTCCCAGTGGCTGGTTTAAACTCTCTCTCACATACACTTCCCCCTCCAGCCAGCTTCAGCCGCTTCCCATTTCCTCCTTCCCAGCCAGGTATCCAGCACACCTGATCCCATCACCAGTGAGCAGCACAGGACAAGAAGGGCAGCCAGCAAGGACATCACCCCTATCCCAGCTCCCTGCTAGAACCAGAGAACCTGTGAAACCAGAGCCTTCATAAATCTGCTGCCACAGCTCGAAGAGGGAATGAGTTGTGCTCTGAGTGTTGATTCATGTGCAGCTACACAGAACTAGTGCTGCATCAAATGACATGTCTGCCTGCACGTGAGTAACCATCAACTCGAGATAAGTGTGAGCCATGCAGCGGCGCTCCTGTGTATTATGGGAATGTATACCATGACTTGTGCTTCCCCCCCCCCCCTTGCTTAGGAAGTAGAGGGGAAAGTGAAGAGCATATTAATTGCATGTTTGCATATGGCAAGGATCCATGAATGCTGCGGTTTCAGTGAGCACCCTAATGCTATGTGGGGAATGAAAGGGAAGCCACAGAGCTCAGCACTGCAATTATTATTCTTTCTGGGGTGAACTTAAGGCCCTTGGATAGATCTAAATTGGCCTTGCAAGCAAGGAGTGAGTGACAGGCAGGGAAGTGGGGAATGCAAGACCTAGGGGAAGGAAATCCTTGCATACAAGACACCTGATCCCGGGAACATCCCTCCACAGAACTCCTGGGAATGCAGCCGAGCTGCCTGCGGCAGGATTAGGTATGTCAGAAAGCAAAGCTCCAAAACAGTAAATGGGTACTAGAACAAAAGATGAGGGCTGAAAACTCATCACTTTGAAGGCAACTGAGAGAGGGGGAAAAAATCTCTTTGTACCTCCTTTACATCTTCATGGGGGCTAAGACTGTTTCTTTGCCTTGTCACACACAGTCTGCCCTCCCTGGTGTGTACCTCAGAAAGAGCAGACTCCCCAGAACCCTTTCGTTTCCCCTGTCAATCTCCCTGAAGACCAGACAACTTTCAAGGAGACTAACTGAATAAAGAGGAACTTCAGTATGAGGGCACCTCATGTTTGTTACAATTTGAAGACACTGTCAATCACTCCCCTTGAGGAAACTCAGGTGAATGGGAAGCTGCAGGACAGCAGAGGAGGGTGGCTGCCTCAAGTGCCCATGCACTAATCTGTATTTACTCCACTCGGCTTCTATCCTGCATGGTTGCAAAGCCAGACTGCAGAAGGGACTCATGCAGCCTTCATAGGGCTGCAGACAACCTGAAGAGTCATTCTGAGGGGGCTGTGTTGCTCTTGGTTGTTTCTCAAATCAAAACATTTTCCTAGGAAGGATGATGGGTGTAGCTGCACACCCAAATGTGACCAAATTTTATGCCAAGAAGATACCTTGCATCGAGGAGCAAGAACTCTTGAACAGGGCAAGGAGACTGCAACAGCTCTGCTTTGACACACGCCATGCACCATGCAGAGTCAACTCCAATTACTCACACGATGACTAGGGGGCAATCCCTGCTGGTTTGTGCCGCTTGACCCTGTGAGGCAGTGAAAAGTTGGACACTCACATTTTGGCTATGTGCAACAGGATTTGCCCTGATGGCAGCCGAGCAGATCCAGCCCATGCAGGCTGGTTGGAGGAGTGAGGGAACAGCATTCCAAGGGTTAAAAGCAAGGTCCGGATCCACAGGGAGTCCTGTGAGGAAAAAAGCGCAACCCAGCAATTCAGGCATGTCTCACCCCCGTTCAAATGACATTGTTTGAGCACTCTCTGCCTCGCCCCTCAGTGGTAATTACAGACTTTCACTACGGGGAAAGAGAGACCAGCAGAGGAAACCTTCATTACAGACTTATCTCCTAAAGCAAAAGCAACCCCAGTGTAATGTCTGGGGCACGCTGCCAGCATCAGCCACCAAAGCAAAACGCTGACATTTCGGACAAAAATAAAAGAGGGAGAAGTGTTAAGTGATTTGGGAAGATGAGAAGCCCACCAGGTTGGCTGCTGTACAGCGCAGGGTGTGGGGAGCAGTTTGGAGGAACTGCAAAGCTGCCCTGCTTTTAAGTGGTGTGGTTTGCATCTTATACTCTTCCTTCCTTCCTCCTTTTCTGTGTGCTCTTGTCTCCTGATGTCTGCATGTGTCCCTTTGTCACCCCTGGTAAACAGCAGCAGGCTGGGAAGGGATGTTTTCTCTTCCCAGCTTGATGTTCCTCAAAGGAGCAGATAAAGAAAGCTGTAGGTGTCCTTGGCTGACTCCCCAGCACACTAACTTACGGTATGCACTCAAGAACAGGATTCTTTTATCAAAACCCACAGAATGGTTTCAGTTGGAAGGGAGCTTAAAGCTCCTCCAGTTCCAACCCCCTGCCATGGGCAGGGACACCTTCCACTAGAGCAGGTTGCTCCGAGCCCCTGTGTCCAACCTGGCCTTGAACACTGCCAGGGATGGGGCAGCCACAGCTTCTCTGGGCACCCTGTGCCAGCACCTCAGCACCCTCACAGGGAAGAATTTCTTCCTAATGTCTAACCTAAATCTCCCCTCTGTCAGCTTAAGCCATTCCCCCTTGTCCTATCACTATATGACCTTGTAAAAAGTCCTTCTCCTGGGGGCTCTTTCTCACCTGTCTATATCACAGGGGGACAAAGTTTTAAGCTCCGTTAGAAAGGATGCAGGAAGGACGCAGACTTTTTTCCCTGTTACAGTCTACAATTGTTTCCCATCACTCTGGTGCACCTCTCAGGGTTGGTGTTGACCTGCCCACAGGTGGTTGACACCTCTGGCAAACAGCATCTCCTTCCTGCTGCTTTCTTCCTTATCCTAACTTTCTGTCAAGTGACACAGTTCCAAGCTAAGTTGCTCTTCCTACCCCTGGGTATTCACACATGGGAAACTGGGAACCACTATCACAGCATGGTTAGCTCAGTGTTTGGGGGGGAGCTCATTTCAGTGACAGAGTTTACCCACTGCTGGTGGTAACACCTTGTTCTTGCAGGATCTTGATGCTGCATTAGAAAGATCCTTCAAACCAACAGGTCTTGTCCCCTGGCAGCTAACAGCGGGGATGGGAGAGGACTGGGAGGAGAAAAGCATTCAATCAGATTGCTATTAAGATGTGTCTGGGGAACAGGCTGAATTTTAATTGTTCTTTCCTACTCGGTGAGTGAGCACAGGAAAAGATTTACCTTCTGGCCTTTCTATTTGTGCATGTTGACATTTCCAGGCGGCACTTTCCTCTGATAGAGAGCTTTGACGTCAGGTGGGCTGATGAAAGCCTGCAGTGCCTCTGACTCATTTGGCTATGGCCTGCGCAGGGGGATTTGTAGCGTCTCTTCTCTTTCTACCACTCGTTATGTTTGGGTTTAAATAAATAAAGCTAAGCTCAATTCACAACTTCAGGGAAGATGCAGCTCCACTCAGGCTCAGATACGCATCGCCATGGTAACAAATGCTGTGAGGCACACACAGACATGTCACTCTCATAGAGAACTCCGTGGCCTGGCTCTCCCTGCCCATGCAGTGCAGGGGCTGGCTGCAGGAAGGCAGCGTGAAGCTGGCACTGCCCGTGCTCCTTGGGCATGCTGCTGCTCTTGGGAGCAGCCTGGTGCTAGCCTTGCTGCTCTTACAGCCCCAAGAGAGCTCACCTGAGCCCTCTCGCTGAACAAGAACCACTTTGGGGAAGCTCTGGTGTTTGCAGAGTTCCCTGCTTGACTGGCATTTCCAGGCTGAAAAGCCCTTGTGTGGCTCTTTCAACCTGCAAAAAGGAAGAGAGGGAATTCCTGGGTCAACAAGACTCATACAGCTGCAGCCAAGCGTGTAACACAAACCCCTTCATGAACTGATCAAGTTCCGAAATGAAGAGATAAGAACTATCAGCTGCCTTCCAGAAGCTCCTCTGAGCAAAGAAACCCCTTGCTAGCTGGATGCCCAGCAAGGAAACAGAGATGCAGAGAAGTGTACAGTTCTGGCATCCTCAACATAAAAAGGACATGGAGCTGTTGGAGCACGTCCAGAGGAGGCCGTGTGGATGAGCATGGTCTGGAACACCTCTGGGATGAAGACAGGCTGAGAAAGTTGGAGCTGTTCAGCCTGGAGAAGAGAAGCTGCGTGGAGATATCAGAGCAGCTTCTGGTATCTGTAGGGGGCTACAAGGATGCTGGGGAGGGACTCTTCATCAGGGACTGTAGTGATAGGATAAGGGGGAACAGGCTCAAACTGAAACAGAGGAAGTTCAGGTTAGATATAAGGAAGAAGTTCTTTACAGTGAGGGTGCTGAGGCACTAGAACAGGTTGCCCAAAGAAGTGGTAAATGCTCCATCCCTGGCAGTGTTCAAGGCCAGGTTGGGCAGAGCCTTGAGTGACATGATCTAGTGTGAGGTGTCCCTGCTCATGGCAGGGACTTGGAACTAGATGATCTTAAGGTCCTTTCCAACTCAAACCATTCTATGATTCTATGTGGTTTCTCCAGCTGATTGGGGGGTAGATAGGTTAGGCAAGGCAAGGCAAGGCAGTAGAGTCCCTGGCTCCTATGACCTAGAGTACCTGTCTCCTTGTCATGCTGAGTACGGTCCCACTGGTGCTGCTGTGTCCTGTACACAAGCTTTTGATTCATCGAGAGCTTGACTATGGCAGCAGCCCAAAACATGAAGCGTGAAACATGCCCAAAGGCAGCAGCACTAAGGAAAATGCTCTCTGAAGTGCTGAAGAACTCACCACCTGTGGCACTGTGCCTGTGCCTCTCTAATGTTCACTGATGTACCAGAGAAATGAGAGGTTCTAGTTTGTGTAGCAAATGGGGTTAACAGAGCTGCCAGGTCTTTCTTTTTCCAGCATCTCAGGACACTTAGTGGTTTCCTTAAAGCCTGAGCACCTGGAGTCCTGGGAACGTGGAAGTTTCTCACCTCCCCTGCTCTTTTCTTAGTTGACTTCTGATGGTTGCAGGGAACTGGCTGCAAATGCACCTCCCTGTCTGTGTCACAGATGGGCAAATCTAAGAAACCATCATTTATTGGTTTCAATCCTATTATTTTTAGACCACCCCTATTGACTGAGCTCTGAATTACCATTTTCATTTCGGATCCTGGGCGAGCACTGTGCACACAGGGAGGTATTTGGGTGCTCTCCCGCTGACCCGAGCTGCACCAAGAGGCAGCATGTACCCTGATGGACACTTTGGAAGGGGCAGAAAGTAACTTGAGCTGAGAATCTAGTCTCCTCACGTAGATGACTGAGACTGGGGAATGGTTTCTAGGTTAATCCTCATTTGGTAGGTTTAATGTCTCCCCAGCTGCAGTGCCGTCATTTTTCTACCCCAGCTGATTTGGAATTAACCTTACCTCCTACAGTCACTGTACCCAGCCACATTTTGAAGTTAATAGCATGAGAAGAGTTTGAACATGTGAAATGTTTTTATGGCTACACAGATTGAGCCACATTTCCATAACAAATCACTGAAATCTGAGAAACCTAATTTCCAACACAAATTCTTTTCCTTCTGTGTGTCTTTCCCAACTGAAATTCAAGTCAGAAACTCTCCGGGTTCTGCAGTACCTCTAATCTAGCAAAACTGTGGGTGTAAGAGAGATGAAAAGCAATTGCATGAGGTCTCCAGGGCTGGTCCACAATGACTCCAAACCCTAAATTGCTCATCCCTCGAGCGTGGTTTACGACTGCAATGGATCCTGGTGGAGCTGTGTAACCAGCACTTAAATAAAGGGGAGGCAGCAAGCCCTCCTGAATCAGTGGTATCTGTTCTGGGAAGGGCTGACCCAGAGACAGCCACAGCAAGAAGGTACTGAAACCCACTGTCTCCTCCTAGAACAGAATTGAAGGTCACAAAGTAAAGACCCCTGCAACCAGCTCTGGCCTCTGATTAAAATAAATCCCTTTCATGCACAGACAGTGGTTTGAGAAGGGGAAATACTGAACTGCGGTGAAAGCCTGGAGAGTTAATGGCTGGGCATCTTGGAATGGAAACACAAGTGGCATCAATTCAGGTACAGCTCTATACCCCAGCCACTGGCATCAATGTACAGGCATGTTTCCTCCTCTTACACTTAACTTCTTTCACAGTAAAGCTGATTTTTACGGTACTTTCACCTGGGAGCAAATGTGAAAGCAACTCAGTAATGAGAGATGAAAGGTTGCTTGGTGTCCTACTCATGTCACCTCTGGAGCCAGGAAAACCACAGTCCTCTGTGGACAGTTGGTGCTTTGCCCCAGTACAAGAACTAGTATCATTATTTCCGAGTGATGGGGGCTGCCACTGTCTCTCACCAGAATGATAACAAAACCAGCACTGTGGTGTGGTCCTCCTACCCCCTGTATTGTACTCTCAGTACAGACACCAGAGATATCTGAGCACTTACAAGGCTCGCTTCTTTATTTAAAATACACTAGGGGAAATACTGGTAAAATACATTGTGTTATTGGCCCACATAACTTACTGCTGCCAGTTATAACTGAGAAGGAACTGTGAGGAAAGAAGGTTACATTTATAGGGGTGAAAACATCTTGTATTACACCACATAAGCGAAGGGCATGGCATGCAGCCCCGTGAGAAGACAGGTTCTCATAAAGTACCTGAAGTAATGGATTGAAAATGGAGAGCATTTAAAAAGCCTAAGCACCCTGAACTCCAGACCAAACCAGCAATGTTCCTCGTGAGCAGGTTGATGTATAAATATACTTCACACCAGATCTGTATTTCTGTGGAAGACCATGAAGTTCCTGGGAAACCAACCTCTGGCAGATGCAGAGCTACTGACCAAGGGAGGCTGTGACCCTGAACACAACTCTTACAATCCCATCACAGACACAAAATTGTGCAGAAGTATTAGTCCTGCTGCCAGCAAGGATTTTCCTGGGCTTTTGCTGCCTGATGAATCCTGCGTAAGTCACTCTTCCCTCAGTGCAGGCTGCCATCCTCTCCTTGACCAGATACCCAGTGGATTATTTTTGTCTTGGATCACACAGTCCCAATGTTACAATTACACACTGACCTCAAAGACTTGCTTTTCAAATTATCCTTCTTCAGCAAACCCTCTCTCTAGTGGCTTGGGTGGTTTTCTTATTTTTTATTTTTATATCTAAAAGGTTAAATATGGGTGTGGTTGAGGAGGGAGGAAAAGAAGAAAGAGAAAGAAGCAGAGCAAGCAGTGAGGTAGAAGGTTGTGGGGGTCACAATTGCCCTCCTCAGGACAGGGAAGTCCATGTGCTCCAGAGGAGCTTCCTCCCTTTCCTTAGCAGCATCTTCTTCTGGAGGGTCAGTTCTTCTTACTGACAAACGTCATCTCACCACAGAGACAGTGACAGTCCCTCTTCCTCATAGCTACATGTAGGGGCTTATTCTTGCAGACACTACCTAAACTCAGAGACGCAACAAACCAGTGTCCTTCAAACAGGGTGTGAAAACAGGGACTTTTCTGTAAATGCTCACTGATGATAGAAGTTTTCTGAACAGAAGAGACAGAAAAGCAACTCGGAAGTGCTCTGAAGGGCCTAAAGGTGAACAGGCCTATGAGAGGGATAGGCAGCCACGACTGGAGAGATGTGTTTGCAGGATAGGTGCAGGATAGGTGTCACCTGTCCATGTTGCTGCTGACAGTTCATTAAATCCCTGCAAAACTTCACAGAGTGCATAGAAACCTCTTCAGGAGAGATAAGCATCTTCTTTGAGGATGGAGAGTGGAGGGAATAGAACGCTGGTCTGTTCTAGCAAGGAAGAAAAGGGAAGCAACTCATAGGCTGACCGGAGAAACTTCAAACCATCAGCAGCATCTCACACCCTGGGTGCGCATGCAATTTTATCAGTTGCTACACACTCAGGCTTTCCCTCCATGCTCTGAATAGCTTTAAAGCCCTGCTGAAATGGTTTTAAGGCTGACTTGAGGCACAATGAATTGGCTCCAAGTGATACAAGAAGCTTTGGCTGGGCTGGTTATGAAAGCTGGCCTTTTAACAGCCTTCTGTCACCTGGCCAGCGGCTGCTCTTCCAGCCACCTTCTGCTCATAATGGTCTCCTTCATCTTCAGGCATGCATATCGCTTCCACACAGATCTGCATACCTTATCCAGTGTTCCAGACATTTGGGAAGGATGGTCCTCTTCCCCTCATTCTTCCTGCAGTTCCCCTTGTACACAGCATCTTTTCCCCTTCTCCACTTTCTACACAGTGGTGTTGGGATGCTGCCCCGTGCTGTGGCAGAGCCTCACCCTCGCCTGCCTTGTCTGCACTTTACAGTGGGTGAACTGATGTTTGGTTTGGTGGGGGCTTTTTGATTTGGTGGGGGCTTTTTGATTTGGTGGATTTTGTGAAATGCTTTTGAAGCCCATGAAACTGAAATGGATCTGATACCCACTGGAACAGACTACAGACTGGTTAGCACAGCCCAGGCTGGGGTAGAAAGCGGTTTCCGAGCTCCAGTTAAGTGATACCTATAAATGCTGGTAAGGGACACAATGACGATGAACAGGCATCTGAGGACTAATCACTTCTCTCATTTGGATTTAAGAAGCCAAATCCACCTACCAACATTTGCTGAATAGTGTTTGTTTCACTGGTATCACTCAGCAAGACATCAGTCAAAGGTTTTCATCTCTGAAATAAAAAACATTCTAACTCCAAACTCTGCTCTTTTAACAAGCTCCAGTAAATTTGCTCCCTTTTGCAGTCCTGGGGTCAATCAATTAGTGACTGCCTGGGTAGAAGCTTAATTAAGCTGATAACACAACAGAGCTTTCACCCCCTCAGTCTCCCTCTGTACACATCCTCCTTTACACATCTGGATAAAAGCTTCGCTGCAAAGCCTGGAGAGAGCAATTGCTTCAAGCAGAGAGTCCCGGAGAGCACATCTGAGCTCCCGAAAAGCATTGCAACCTCTTGCATCATGCAGAGGCAGGAGAAGCCAGAGCGGCTCGGAAGTGAGAAGATCCACTCTGGCAAAAAAAACACGGAGCGAGGGTGACACTGGGAACAGCAAAAGGTGTTTTTACTGAGGAAACGTGGTGCCACGAGTTATTAATCTTCCAGCAGAGGCAGGAATCCCAGCGCTGCTCTGATGGTGCAGCAGGAGTGAGCCAGCCATTCAGGACTAGTCTGACAAATCTGGCTCCAGCTGCTCAGCTTTATTAAGGACAGAAGCCCTCGAGGGGTGGGATCTAGAGGCATCACAGAGAATTTTTTTTCCCCTTTCCTAAGCACAAAAGACAGAAGTGGAATGTAGCTGAGGAATGCTTCGCCCTTGGAAGGGATGTCATAAATCTCCTTGGATGTGTATTTGGTTTATTTTGTGGGAGTCATTCAAAAGGAAAATGCAGATTGTGGGGCTTTAGCACTCAGCCTATGCTGGCAAAGGATCCCTGACAAAGAATGTCCATTGGCAGGGAATTTCCTGACTTTGCAAGTGAGCAAACACCTCTTTTTCAGTTACTCTAAAAGCTGTCTCGCTATTATATAAAAGGTTGCTATGAGGCAGACTGTGATCATTTCTGCTCCAGAAGAAGAAGAAGTAATAATCAGCCTGATTTGCAGGAGGAAAGATTTGAGCTGTGCTCCAGAAAGTGCTTTTTTCCCCCAGGAAGGTCTCCTGGGCCGCAGGGGGCTGCTGGGGAGCTGCTGCATCCCCATGGCTGGAAGCATTTGACACACGTGTCAGGCACTGCTCCTGGGTGACTCCACCTAGGAGAGAGGGGAATGGCTTCTGAGACTTCCTGAAGTCCCTGCCAGCCCTCTGGTGATCATTACTGTGTCATTATTTAACAATGGGAGCGCCGCCTTTGGGATAGGGGCTTAAGGAGGATCCTTCCTGCGCTGGAGGTCACGGGACCTAGGGACAGGTTAGCAGGCAGAGGTAGGGGAAGAAGAAAACAGAAGGGAACTGATGTGCAGAGAGACTTTACCAAAGCAGCATGGCAAAAAAAAAGCCCAAAGGTGTCTGTGGACCTACCACAGAGCAAGACTAGGTGAGGCTGGCTGACAGAGGTGGGCAAGGAGGAGGGAAGGGATTACTCCTGGGTCTGTCAGTGAACGCCATGGGGAGAGCATGACGGAGGCTGGTGGGATGACAGTAAACCATCTGGAAACCCTAAACCAGGGTTAAAGAGGACCTGGTGGAAGAGGAGTGGACTGCATGGAGCCAACCACAGCTGCCTGCAACAGTTCCACCCTTAATGTGATCACCACAGTGGAAGGTAGTGGGGGCTATCAGCCATTAGCTATCAGCCATTAGCTCTATTAGTATTTATAAATAGTAGAGACTTAGTTATTGCCAGTGGTGATAAAATGCCAGCTATAAAAGTCCTTCTACCTGCCTGTCTGCACAGAAGCAGGGTAGGCTGAGCTGGCAGAGCTGTCATTAGAGCTGCAAGATGCCTGGGGAGCGGTGGGAGCGTGGTCCCTACACCTCCCCCCATGAGCCCTGCTGTGAACCTCAAAAACTGGCCAGGTTAACCCCTTCTAGAAGCAGCTGAGTGGTGGCATCACTGCTGGAGGCCACAGCTCAGAGGGGTCAGCCACAAACGTTGTCATCTCATCGCTCTGTTCCTCCTCCAGAAATGCAGTGTTGCTCACTCTGTCAGGTTACTGGAGATTCCCCTTTATCGTGTGCTTGTGAGAAGAAATAAAAGATGATACTATCAGTGAGGAGATGTCTGTTAAGATTTTAGTTTCCTAGAAGAGGAAGCGTGTTTGCAGTGCTTGGTGGAGGGGCAAAGGCCCCCACAATAGATTTTAAGAGTCCTTCAGGTCATTGCCTGCCATTGTCACCATGTTTTCAGTGTTTCTGTTCTTGCCGGGGAGCACAAGTATCTTCTGCTCTGCACCCTGTGCTTTCACATGGAGAGGAGGTGCTGGTGCAAAGCAAGCGACCTTATCAAGAAGTCAGCAGTCTTGGGTTATTACCAGAGCTGGACTAAGCACTTTGCTACTGTTATCATTGCTATTGATTTTACATTTATAGAGAGCTGCAAATTTACACAGTGCTTAATAAACACAAAGTTTCCTGGACTGCAACTAGCAATAGAATTGAGAGGCCTGTAAAAAAACCCAGCCCTCAACATTTAAAACACCCAACCCACATTTATGTGGTATTTCTATGCTATATTTTCACTACAGTAATAGGCTGAAGATGAGAGGAGTTGCTGCCACACTCCTGCATGGCCACACACATCAGGACAACATGAGAGCAAATGGATCTAATATCCTCCCAGACAGAATAGCAATTTTATACCACCTATCCCACTGATGTCACCCAATGTTTTGGACACAAGTCCAAAATGTGCTGAGTAACAGTGAATTAGCACAAGGCCTTATGACACTTAGTATTTCACCCAGGTTTTCCAAAGATGCAGCATTTTCTTCCTGCAAGAGTGGGGCTGGGAGTCTTGGACTGGGTTTGGACATGGGATATCGTTGGACTGAAGTATCTGTGATCAGGAAAGTCAAGTAATGTAAGATAGGCAAATTAATTCCCTCAGGGCACAGCACCATTATCAGCACAAATGTTTTGACTCTCTACAAATTGTTTGTTCATCAGCTTAAAAATTAAAACCTTTTGGCTTAAATCTTTGTTGGCATTTCAAAGATGTTTTTTCTAAAGGGACCTCTGAGAGCAGGATTAATGTCCCTTGGCCACTCTACTGTATATCCCAAAGTGTCACTTTATGCAACACTTCATGGCAGAGACTCAAAAGAAGAAAAAGGAACAGAAAACAACCATGGGGACAGGGAAGTTGGAAGATGCAAGGACAGAG
>NW_009918602.1:15316-17857 GCF_000696875.1 Nestor notabilis
AGAAAGCACACACTGAATCCAAACAATCTCTGGTGCATTAAAGAGGTAGGTTGAATGATTCTGGGATGAAAGCACTGGATTAGGCCTCAGAAGATCTGAGTTTTCACAGATTGGTGGTTGAAGGGGACTAGAGACAGAAGTGAGGTTAAGCCCAGTGTTTGGGAAGCACTCAGGTAAGTAGAAAGAATACCTGAAACCCCAAAACAAAACCACAAGCAAACAGAAACAACCAGAGAAGGTTTTAAATGCAGAGATGACCCATTCCAAAGCTGTGCTATGGCAGACGCTGTCAAGAAACCCCGTGACATACATGTTCCCCAGAGGTGGGGATATCCTCCAGGAGTTTGGGTCCTCCACTGCGAGTTCCATCTTTAGCTCCTCACAAGGGGTGAAAGTTGCACCACTCCTCACTCCCTGCTTCTGCTCTGGAGACCTGACTGTGAGTGGAGGTGTACCACTCACACAGTTTACCTTGGCAGGCTGTGGACATCCTACTGCTGGCTAAAGGGTGTGCCCAGGCCCTTTCTGCACAGCTTCTCCCTATCCCCAAGAGGCTGGCATGGATGAATGGCCCAGCCCTGGAAAATATTATCACCTCCCAGAGAATGCTGGTTCTGCGCTGTACCCAAAGGAAGCCAGGCTGCACTTGGGGAAAAGTTGATGAATGGCTGGGTGAAACTCCCTGGGCTCTACACATGGAGAGGAGCAGACACATCAGCTTTTGAGAAGTTCACCTGAGAATATTGCCTTACATCCGAGCCCTGACACTGTGCTTTCAGCCCGGTACCTGCCTATGTGCTACAACTATAGTGTCCCCTGACTTATATTTTTGGAGTGCTCGGCACATGTGGATGTAGCATATTTACTTGTCTGTCTCTTCCACCAGACTATCCCAAAACACCTGATGAGGCATTAATGGCTGGAGGCTCCAAGGTCCCACAGCAGCATTTCCCCACCAAGTATTGCTTCTAGTGAGAAGGACCCTGAAGCAGGTTTGAAGCCCCTTGGCCTCACTCGAGGCACACCCAAGCACAGCTCTGCAAGGTTGTCTGTGCAAGTGTCTTCCTGAACCTCCCACAGAGAGGCCAAAGGCTTTCTGTCCAGTTCTCTGTCATGAGTGACGTCTATAGGTTGGGCGGAGAAGAGATTCAGAGCAGCCCTGCAGAGAAGGACTTGGGTGGTGGTTGATGAGAAGCTGGACATGAGCAGGCTTCAGTGTGTGCTCACAGCCCAGAAGCCAACCGTATCCTGGCCTGCATCAAAAGAAGCGTGACCAGCAGGTCAAAGGAGGTGATCCTGCCCCTCTACTCTGCTCTTGTGAGACCTCACTTGGAGTATTGTGTACAGTTCTGGTGTCTTCAACATAAAAAGGACATGGAGCTGTTGGAGCAAGTACAGAGGAGGCCATGAGAATGATAAGAGGACTGGAGCACCTCCTGTATGAAGACAGGCTCAGAAAGTTGGGGCTGTTCAGCCTGGAGAAGAGAAGCTGCATGGAAACCTCAGAGCAGCTTCCAGTATGTTGAAGGAGCCTGCAAGGATACTGGAGAGGGACTCTTCATCAGGGGCTCTAGTGATAGGGCAAGGGGGAACAGGTTTAAACTAAACCAGGAGGTTAAGGTTGGATATAGGAAAGAAGTTCTTCCCTGTGAGGGTGCTGAGGCGCTGGCACAGGTAGCCCAAAGAAGTGGTAAATGCTCCATCGCTGGCAGTGTTCAAGGCCAGGTTGGACACAGGGGCTTGGAGCATCCTGGTCTAGTGCGAGGCACCCCTGCCTGTGGCAGGGGGTTGGAACTACATAATATTAAGGTCCTTTCCAACCCAAACCATCCTGCGATTCTATGATGACAGAGAATTACAAATTATTCTAAATACAATTTTTTCCTCTGCATGCTACTGTGTAGCTCAGCAGAACAGTCACAAGGGCTAAGCCACGGTGGTTCCACTGTGCACAGTGTTAACGCAGAGCCCTTGCCAGTGTTCTCCACAGAACATTTCAGTTTCACTTTAACCAACCACTGCTCCACCTGTACATCTCAATGCAGCTGCCAGGCACATATAATGTGATTCGATTTGATCTGGGAGTTTTTCTACTCTACACAGGCCAGTAGATACCAGAGTCTGAATACACAAGTTATTTTCAGCTCGTCTGTGACACACAATTCCACCCACCAGGCTTGCAGAGATATATAAATCATGGAGGTGTCTAAAATAACAGGCCCTGAGGAAACATCTGTCACCTCCAGAAGCTTGTGAGGGAGGAGGATGAAGCATTCAACTCAACAATTTACTGAATTTTCCTTTAGCTCCAAGAAAGCAGAGTGCAGCAAGTCTTTCCAGCACAGCCCAGATGCCTTGGCAGTTAGACTTTCACACTGCCTTCACAGCGCATTTGACCTGTGAACAGAACACTCAGCAATTTGGGTGACATTAGTATCACCTTTTATCTTCAAAATGAATGGATTGCTTCAATTGTTTTTGTTTATGGATTTCCACCCCCCCTTCCCGAATCGACTGGCTGGTTGACCTTTTGCAAGCCAA
>NW_009918602.1:17887-18311 GCF_000696875.1 Nestor notabilis
ACTTACGGACGTCTGCTGTAGTGCTGAAACCTGCCACCTCCCGCGCTGGTGGAGCCTGTGGGCCGGAGCCTTGCACATCCCACAGCTATTAACATAAGAAATCACGATGAGAGCTGGGAAGTTGTATTTTCGTTCTCTCCCTCCTCCTGTCTGATGTGATCTGATCTTTTTTGGACCCCAACTCCACTCATTGTTTGCTGCTCTTCAGAGTGGAGGAAACGGCAATGAAGCAGAAGAATAAATAAAGGCAGGCAGATTACAGTGTTTGGAGCGCTGCTTATGCAGCTGACACAGGCTGAATGCCGGCAACTAGTGAGGCATGTCGGCAAAAGGAAGGCGGCAGGCAGAGGGTGCTGCTCTCCTGACGCTGGCAGAGGCAACCCCTGGCGGTGGCGCAGGCCCGGGCTCGGCTCCCCTGGCGCCC
>NW_009918603.1:0-5266 GCF_000696875.1 Nestor notabilis
GGGCTGGCACTGCCGCCGTGCTTGGCGGATTTCTTCTTGGATGGTTACTAAGTCGGAGAAGGCGAGTCCTCTTTGTTGAGGAGAGGCACAGCGCGGCGAGGAGGTGGCCGGAAAATGGGGACGCTGGAGTTGTGGTACGTGACTTAGAAAGCACCTTTGGTTTGGTTAGGATTGAAGTGTTTGGGTGGAGGAGTAATTACATCAGCCGAAATGAAGTGCTTGTGACTCGTATAGATGGAGAATAAGTACGAGGCCGTGGAGGGGTAGAAATGGAAAGGGCAATGCTTAACTTCGCTGTGGCTTATATTCTTGAAGGGCAAAGAGGTTTGCGTTTAACCTATCGTTATGGAATGCAAAGATCAGGCACATTTCCCAGAGTAGCTCCGTGTACTTCGTGTAGATATGGATAAGCATGGATAACAATGGTGCGGCATCTGAAGGTATTTTTGGTTGGAAGTGCTTGCTTGGTGCGTAAAACTTTGCAAAGTATTTCGGTTATAATCAGTAAGGAAGCCTCATGCCTTCTCAGTTCATGTGTCTGGAAGACTGTGTAAAACTGTAAGTCTGTCTGGAAAGAGGTTTAATGAGGAACTGTGCTGAGTAGTAAGAAACTTCAAACAACTTCTTTCCAAATAGCCTTGTTTGGATTTTAGACTACTGCATTTTGCAATAAATACAAGTAGATATTGCTAAGGCTTGCTATATATCTTCAGAGACAGCCTTAATATGTAGAATTAAGTAGGTAGATATAGGTATGATACATAGCTTACAGTAAAAATAAGTTCTTTGAAAGTAAATATGGAGGTAAAAGAAGAAGGAAGCATATTTCCCCTGACCACAACAAAAGGTTCAACTATAGTAACGCTATGAGTAGCTGGGAGTAGTAGATCATTCTACAAAGTCAGAGGTATGTAACCAAATACAGTATCCTAAAACCACGCAAAGCTACGATACATTCTTTTTGAAGAGAGACCCTCCCTTGGGTGGGGACTATCTAAAAAGGGAGATTGCAATTTAAAAGCATAAATGGATGTTAAAATCACTGTCTTATCTGTGTTGAACTGTGTTTATGTTCTCATCCCTACAACTGCTGATTGATTTTTTTTTTTTCTAACTCCAAATCAGAAGTTATTCTTGTGTTGGCTTCTCTCTGTGCTTATACTGCACATCTTCCTGTCTGCTTTGAAAAGGCTTTTCTTGTTATTGTCCATGTGTGGAGCTTGGCACAAGGTTTAGGTCTTTGCACAGGAAAAATGAGCAGAGTGCAGGCTCTTCATCTCTTTTTGCATATGCCAAGTAGGTCAGTGGTTAGTAGGGCAAAGATGACCTCTAGAATTTGGGGCTATAAGGAGTCCTGTGCAAGATATGCTCTGCCTTTTGGCTTGCATGTATCGTTCCAGTTCCTGCTGTATTTCCAAGGACACCTTCCATTCCCTTTCTTAATGCTGGATTTTCTTCTAGGGAGGGTTTGGAAATCAAAAACTGCCTAGCGAAAGGGCAAGGGCAGAAGTGGCATTTTGAGAGAGCTGTTGCCACTCCATGGCTCGGGTGTGATGTGTGGCTGGGGAATGTGCTGCGCAGCTTAGCTGCCATAGCTGCCATGGTTTGTGTCTCCTCTTCTGCCTCTTCATGTGCTCAATGGCAGACCTGTTCCCTGTGGCAAATAACCTGCAGTGAGGCAGAAATATTACTCAGGGGACCATGTTGTACAGGCCTCGTTTAACTTCACAGGCTGCCAAACCAAGCATGTTGCTTCAGGGCTAAGTATAGATACTGGGTTTTAAGCTTATTTTCTTGTGTGCACCTGCATGTGTGTATTAGAAGTTCATCCTCCTTGTTACACTCAGTCATCTGAAAATCTCAGTGCTTCATTTACTTGTAAGAATGAAGGATCATTGCCAAATGTACTGTTTGGGATCCTGAGGACATTTGTGGAATAAGTAGTTAGGTATTACCTGGGTAGGTGAGCTTTGAACCACTAGTCAAGAGAGTCAAGAAGATGGATTGTTTTGCAATCCTGAATTTGTAAGACCTCTAAGTATCACATAAAGTGATAGCATCTAGAGTTTAACATGAGGGTGGTGCCTGATTGGTTCTGAAAGTCTTGAAGAATGTCTTGACATTACCAGAAATAATATTACTGATATTTCTACTTGATCTGTTTGTTTTTCCTTTCTCCCTTTTATACACAGTCACGTACATGTGCACATAGGTCTGTAACAAGCGAAGGACTATTGACATGTTAAATAACTCAAGTGTCTATTACTGCTCTGAGCTCCCCTGCACATTTCAGTCTCTGCTTGAAGTGTTTCCTGAAAATAACAGTGTAAGTCAGGGTTGCAATGCTCACTTCATGCTTGTGCCAGCTTTAGTCAGAATTGCTGTATTCACCCCGTCAGAAGCAGTTAGTTCTTTTAAGCTGAGCCCACTGATGCTGCAGGTAGGAAGACTTCCTTGCCTGCAGTGCTGAGCAGGTTCTGCAAAGGGAAAAGGTGAAAAAGTGGGTAAACACTTCTCTGTGCTGGCTGGGTTGAAGGTGAGACTGCTGCTCAGGTCAGCTCACTTGCAGCAGCAGGAAGTTCTTGAATATGCTGAAGAGACAGTAGCTTGATATTTTGGTGATAGAGTGTGGTTTTACCAGTGCCATCTTGTAAAATGGCTAGGTGGTTCTTGACTCCCAGCCATCCAACAGTCCTCTACCTCTATGCAAGTAATGATGTGCACGGCTCTCTTTTGCTTGTTTCCTGAATTACAACTGATTATGTTAAGCAGCAGTTCAGTCTGTGGGCTTGACTTACCTTGACTGATAATAGTAGACAATGAATGTCCTGTGTACCACATAAGGTACCTTCATTCTAGATGGAAAACCGAAGAAATGAAACCTAGTTTTACAGGGCAGATGTCTTGTACTCTTTGACTTGAAAGATCTTAATCTGAATAGTTTCTAAAGAATTCTTATTTTGCTAGAGAGGTGCTATACAGGTCATCGTAAAGTCATCTATCTAAAGCTTATTATTAGCACCCATAGTGGGAGTTCTCTGTGTGCGATATGATGTGATGTGGTTTGATCATGTATGGCACACACAGCTCTTCCTACCACCTTCCTGTAATTAACTGATAAGTTAACAGAGGAAACAGTCTTGTATGGATTTTGTTGTTTGTTTTTTTTTTTTCTAAACCATTGAATGCTAACTCAGGATATCCTAGGAATACATCAGAAAGCTGGAAGGTCTGAGTATGAAAACATTTACATCCTTAACGGTTTGTGTCCTTTTTTTGTGTGTGTGGTTTATTTATCTTCATTACTTTGCTGATCTGGGTTAGTGTATCCCCACATGTAGTGATTAGCACATCTTCTGTAAGAGGACAGGAAGTTCTGAACTAGCTTTGTTGCTGGTGAATAGACTTGGAGAACTCTAACTTCAGTGATTTACTATTATCTCCAACCAGCAGTTACTTAGAAGAGCAAGTGTTTACTCAGACTAGGGTTTAGTGATATGCTGTACCCATGGCACAAATGCTGTGGGTGTGCATCTTGAGGCAGGGTTAGTATCAGTATTGTTTGCTGTCTGAGCTGGTTGAAAGATGACCCTTCCATCACATGATTTCACCTGCTTCTGCTGACTTTTTTCCCCCCGTCTCTTGTACCTTTAAAGTGGCAGGACCGTTCTGTTACTTGTCCTTTTACACTGGCCTTTTCTGCTTGTCACCCCACTCCACCAGGGAGTAGTCTGGGAGTGCAGGAGGAGTTGGGAGGGCCACGGCCAGGGCAGCTGAACCCAATTGACCAAAGGGATGTTCCAGACCATTTGGTGTCAGGCTAAGCATATATAAAGCTGGGGAAGGGGAGAGGGAGGAAGGGGCACTGTTCAGAGCTACAGCATTTGGCTTTCAAAGTCAGTTACACCTGATGGAGCACTGCTTTCCTGGAGATGACTGAACTCCTGCCTGCTGATGGGAGGTGGTGGACAGAAGCTTTTACTTTACCTGTTAAGCTGTCTTTATCTCAACCCATGAGTTTTCTTGCTTTTACTCTTCCCATTCTTTCCCTCATCCCGATGGGGGAGTGAGCAAGTGGCTGGATGAGGCTGAGCTGCCCGCTGAGGTTAGCCTACAACCCTTGTATATTGTTCCATTTTGTTACTGTGCCTTTCAGCTCCTGCATTTTTATTTAGCTGTTGAGTTGGCACTTTCCAGTTGGTGCAGCTGCTAGCTTTTGGCTTAAAGTGTGTAAGGAAAGCAGAATGGCTGGTTGTTCTCATGAACTCTCCTCCAACCCTGCATAGAAAGAGGCTTTGCAGTACATTTGCTCTACACACATGATGTGAAGGGGCGTTAAGGCAGCTTGCCCTAAAACATTGGTTATACCCTACTTTCCGTGCTTAAAATCAGATTGAGGTTCTGTTCCTTCAGTGAACTCTAGATTTAGTTGGGTGGGTGGTGGCTGGTGGCACTCTCCCAAATACTTTCACTTCATGAGGTGGAGGTTAAATCAGGGCAGGTGACTTCCAGGTAGAGAAAATGGCCAGCACCAGTGGTGTTTATCTTCAGTTGGCTCCTAGCCATCTGTTTTGCTTTTCAGTACCTTGTTTCTGTGATGTGTGCAAGTGGAAGATGGTGAACAAGGCTCCCCCTTGGTAATCAGTTCTATAAAGTCATATATGTGGCTTTTTAAAATCCAACTGATTACTATGTCTTGAAGTTTTCTGATAGAGGTCTTACAAGACTGCTTGACTGTTTTGGTGTGGAAGGTGTTGACATGATGGCTGTGTGGAGGTGCTGCATACCTTGCTGCTTGTCAAAGTCAGCACAGATGTGGAGGAAGGTGCTGCTCTAAATAAAGGGATGGCTCTAGAAATGACTTATGTGTAAACTGGGTAGTGGTGTAGAGTATGCTGTAAGGGAGGCCACAAATAATTTGCAAAAGAGAATCATAGAATCATAGAATGGTTTGGTTGGAAAGGACCTTAAGATCATCTAGTTCTAACCCCCTGCCATGGGCAGGGACACCACACACTAAATCGTTTCACCCAAGACTCTGTCCAACCTGGCCTTGAACACTGCCAATGATAGAGCATTCATAACATCCTTGGGCACCCTGTGCCAGCGCCTCACCACCCTCACAGTAAAGAACTTCCTTGTATCCGAGCTGAACTTCCCCCTGATTTAGTTTGAACCCATCACCCTTTGTCCTGTCGCTACAGTCCCTGATGAAGAGTCCTTCTCCTGCACCCCTGTAGGCTCTCTTCACACACTGGAAGCTGCT
>NW_009918604.1:0-10039 GCF_000696875.1 Nestor notabilis
AAGGGTTGGGGTTGGGGGAATGCTGCGGAACATCCCAACGGCGATGGATGCGGGAGAGGTGGCCAAGGATGCGTGAGAAATGGGATTTAGTAAACACGCTTGCAATTTACCAACTGCAACCTCTCACCTTCTCCCTCGTTATGTTTCGATCAGAGGCAGCTTTCAGGTTCTGGGAGCGAGGGACATTTTTCTTACTATGACCTGGGAGTTACAACGAAAAGGTGGAAAGTATCCTTGGCCGTTTAAAACCAAATCCCTCTCTCTTTTTGTTTCTTTTTTAGCACATCAGTCGTAACACCATCAAGTGTTACAGAAGCATTAAACAATTATCACCAACAGCAGCTGGTGGGTAATTTCCCTGAAGGTAATCATTCCTTCCCTACTCCTTCAGCAGGTTTGGGCAGCAAAAATTAAATAAAACCTCATTTTTTTTTCGAAAGACTGCTGAACAAATGTGATGGCAAAGCCTCGGTGGAGGGATGCAAATTGTCATGTTCTGTGGGGTGACAATCAGCTTCTCTCTATGAAGCCACAACCCCCAAAAGAGCTCAGTCTCCAGGGACGCATAACTGTCCAGACCTCTGCTAATTGCCATTAGTTACTGCCACTTACCTCCCACTCCGTCAACTCACAGAGTAGCTGGGTTTTTCACAGCAAGCCAGCGAGCAATCTGCCCAAGGGTCTGCTCAAAAACACAAGTTCACCAAAAGAAACCCAGGATTAAGAAAAAGAGCCCCCTGGGAGCCCCCAACCAGTCATCCTTCTGTTTTCACATCTCTACTCTTACATATTCCACAACTATATCGATCCTTTTCTAATAGGTTCAAGGGTAGGAGTTTGGGGAAGGGAGGAAAGACACACAAGTTGAGCATTAGTTTATGCGTGTTTAAGGAGAACCTAAAAATACCTGGTATTTGCACACAGCATCCCGACTTCTTCCTTTCTAGAGGATTGTTTGGCTCCAACTGCAACACCTCGATCAAAAAAAAAATTCCCAGCAAACTACACGTGCTCCTCTTCCGCTGCAGAAGATGCAGAGATCCAATCATCCAAAAAGTGGGAGAATCTGGCTAAATAAGAAAGCCAAAATTAGTAAAGAAACCCCAGTGCATTCTGCCTAGTTTCCCCCCAAGCCCTTGGAGTGTGCAGGAGCCAGCTGAGGGAGATGTGCTGAGGTGAAGGCAGGCAGCTACCTTCGGGTACAATTCGTGGCACAACAGCTTTCCGTACAGCCTGCAAAAATGGCTGGCTCTGGTTTGAGGTCATTAGAGGTAAAATATTGCTACCCAGCCGAAGAGCTCTTGAGACTCTGCACTTCACACACAGGCAAACCGATTATTTTTATCCCGAGGACAGTTTTAGTGCTATTGTTCTTAGAGGGTATTACTGTTTGTGATTTCAGGGGAAGCAAGATGACATCCCTGGGATGTTATTTACTGAGGTATGTGAAGACCGACTCCTCTGCACGCAGATAACTCTTTTTTTGGATGCTTGCAGTTTCACCTCTATCACAACTGTAAATCTCTGCCATGATTTAAAGCATAGCAGTTAAAGCCCTTTCAGAACAAGCTCCTCCATTCTCAGAATTTACAAGGTACAAAAATAACAAACACACATATGGAAGGTGGGGTTGGGATTTAAATGCTGAAAATGACGTGACTGCACGGGAGACACTAGGGTAGCCAATTAAATGGAAACCAAGGAGACCCCAAAATACGGAAAATTCCTGTGGGTGGGTGACTCCTTTTCATTTTCACAGGTACTAACCCAGCACCAAGGAAACTGGTACTGAAATGCTACCCCATGAATCCAGAGATGCTTCATGTTTGTACAGTCTTTACAGGAACAGGTCTCAGGCATGGCAGGGGCAACACGCAAGGGCAAGAAGTCTTTGACTGCAAAATGCTGTTCCTTAAGCTGGTGTAGCAAAAGTGAGAAACTGTTTTCTCGGGGAGAGAAGATCAGCAAACCTCTAAATTAGTTGGCTCTGGGCATTCATCTTCTCCTTCCACCCTCTCCAACACTTCCAGGGAACTGAGTTTTACCAGCAAAAACGGGTGCAATCTCAAGAGCTGCAAGCTAAATATTGATGAGAACCAAATTATTCATTCACATGCAGTCGCAATCCTTGTCTGTAGCTGTGGATCATTTACTCGGGGGCTGAAACTGTTTTGACTCAAGTGAAGCAAATAAATATCCAAAATTTGGAACATCTGTAACTGGTTCACAAAGGCGACTGTAAACTGTCTGGGTAACAATTGCTCTCTTCACAGTTTCACCACGCTCAAAGCCCCTACTAGAGCAGATGGATAGGTGCTACCAGAAAAT
The DNA here is from genome assembly GCF_000696875.1 of Nestor notabilis. Lineage (NCBI taxonomy): Eukaryota > Metazoa > Chordata > Aves > Psittaciformes > Psittacidae > Nestor > Nestor notabilis. The sequence goes on from NW_009918604.1 coordinate 2,329, forward strand.
ATGCTGCATGTTATGTATTATGGAGAAAAAGAGGAGGAAACGTTTAATAAGCTATCTAGTGAATAGATCTGAATAATAAATCTTTCCAAAACAAAAATGGAAATGGGCAACTGGATATTCTAGGAGAAGAGAAAGATGGATAATTCATCATATAAATAATTAATTGCAAATTTTAGCACCCAGTGCTGCTGTGCATTTGGTATGGAGGACAGCTGACACTGTGCGTGCTTGCATGAGTGTGTTTAATTGCATGTGTATGTAATTCTTTTTGCCCAGTTACGTGGTTCTCGTTGTGATGCAGATCTGAAGATCTGTTATCAGTAATCCAATCAATTAGCATTTGTTGCTGGGAAAGGGTGTCGTTATTTAATAACCTCAGAAAGAGATACTAACCCAGACTTATCAATCAATTATGCCTCACAGGCCATGATGGGTTTTAGTTATGCAGCATCACACAGTGCTCACTCTCTCAGAAGAGGAATAGGCTGGGCAGCAGGGGCCTCCAGAGGCACCTAGGAAGCAGCTGGCTCGGTGGCCGCCACTGGCGCGTGGCTCGGTGCCTGCCACTGCCTTCCCCAGCAGAGGAAGTCTGAATGCCCAGGTAGAGTCTGAGCAGCAGCAGCATGCAGGTAAACAATAAAACTGAAAGAATTCACTGTCAGCCCAAAGATGTCGCTCCTACTTTCAGTAGAAACCCTGATTTTGCTTGCCTGAGGCTCAGCCACAGGTTTCATCCGAGTAAGAGGTCAAGTTTTCCTTCTGCCTGTTAGGCAGCAAGAAGGTACTGCTTGAAGGAGAGTGACCTGTATAAGAGGTGACAGCCTTTCAGGGCAAAGCATGAGCCTGTGAGAACATCTTGCCCCAGTGTACTGCTGCTTGGCCAAGCACAGCCCAGGCAGGCAGGCAGGGAGCACTGTGCCCAACACGCTTCCACCGAAACCCCAGAGATACTGTGACCAGCAGTGGGGTGGTGTGAGCACCCTGCAAGCACCCTGCTGGCTCCCTTCTAGCATCAATTATGGCCACTTGTTCTAATAAGAGACATTTTGTATAGCTTATCTTGAGAAAAATCAGACTTACATGCAGCAGTTGGCGTGCAGCTTGTGGTTTGCCTCAGTGTGTCTCCTTCGTCACTTACAAGTGCTGGTGGGAGAAGGATACAAGAAGACACCTCAAAGGCAGAGTGTGGTTAATACAACTTCATGACATCATGTTATGTGCCCTCCAGGCTTTATCCAGCTGAGGTGTAAACTGACACATTGCTAGTGACCCCAAGGAGTTACACGTTTGGGCTGCCCTTAACTCATTACTTGCCTTTTTTATCCGATTATGGTTTATTTTTTAAGATAGATAATCTTTAAACTCTTTTGCTGTTGACTGTTTGACACCTCCAGTGCATGCTTTTTAATCCTACTGTTTTATGAACTGATTAACAAGATTTTTTGCTCCAACAGTACAAAAAATAAAACCACAAAGCTAAATTATGGTCCTATTGAATTGAGTAGCCAGCACTGGCGTTTCCTGTTATCATCACTGGAAAACACCTGCTGTTAGACGCTGCTGTAGAACTTGTTTGATTTTGCCAATTCCAATATAATATTATAAAACCAGAATAAAGATGAACAATTTCACTGTAAAATCACAAATCTGCATATAAAAAATAATGGCAAGGAAAGCTTTCATGCTCCAAGCATTATTTCTTAATCATAACCTCATTCTACTAAGAAAAACAATGCTATTTCACACCATTTAAATAATCTAATCTGCTTTCCAGATAAAACTGTTAACAAACCACTGATTTAATCTCAAGTGCCCAATAGACCCCTTAAACTCTGATGCAATAGATCTATTCCTCTAATTAAAACAAATGAATTTAATAAAGGAGAATGGTATGATAATTAGATGTATTATGAAGTATAGGCCACTTTGATCTAGAACATGTACCCTTTAATTCTTATGTGACTAGGTGTTCCCACAGACACAGCCCAGACCTAAGTTCTTGTTATATTCCTGTCTTCAAAGAATAATTGTTTTAGACATGTCACTGCAAAGTGTTTATCCAAGTCACTATTTTCGACCCCAGTATTATACACTTACGTAAATACTTTCCTTGGCAATAAGAATCAGCTGTTCAGAAATGGTGCTTGAAACTAAACGCTTTTGTTTTCTTTTTTTGCATTTAGTGCTTCCCTAAGCTTCAGCTACATGTGCAGCTTTTGCACCCACATGGACAAACAGGACATTCTGCTCCTCATAAAACCTCACTGAAAATGCAGTGATTGCAATTTTTTGGGACCCATTTGAGGACTCGGTAAGTATTTATCTGTGAAATACAGGAGATTGCGACTTACATGGCAGGAAATGCAAAGCATTTTAAATAACTTATTTTGGGTTTCTCTGATGACAACTGACTGAGAAGGATTTGCCTTCACACAGGACAGAGAAGGGGAGTCTGCAGCGTCCTGATTTCCTCCAGGCCACTGAAAAATCATGGTATAAAAGTCCTCCTCTTCCTGTACTCCTTCCTCCCTCAAGGTGAAGACCAGCCTTCGGTATCCTCAGCTCCCATTCCAAGACTGAGACTTCTTCCCTCCTGGTTAAGAATGACAAGAAGAAAAAAAGAATTACAAACTCTACCCAAATCACCCTCGTGACAACATTTTTCCCAGAAGATCCCAAGCTGAGTGTTACATGATGGTGCTCCAAATTCTTAGCATTTTTATACATCTATGACACAAAGTGTTGCTGCATGCAGTGGGCACAGTGCTCTCTTGATAGAGCAGCCCTGAATAAGTGTTGACCTGTGTTTCTGAGTGTATTTAATCAGCAGACACTCATGATTCCTAGGAAATCAGAGTATGCAATTTACTTAATAGACAGAAAACACTGAGAAAGAAAGAGCAAAAGGGAAATTGTCAGTTGTTGACCATTGCTGGGACAACCTGAAATAGATTGGGGAGCTAAGATTTTATTCTCCATAATTACTGGTAAGGACTAATGAGGAAATGAACTCTTAACCTTTCTTCTCTGGGGAGCCCCAGGTTTCAACATTATCAATTTTCAAAGACTGTACTACAGGCTGTAACAATACAAAAAGAGGTGAAATTAAGCATGGTGCAATGTCTGGCTACTGTAAAACTAAAACTAGGCACCACGCAGCACTTAAAGTACCCAGCTACATTAACTCCTCTTTTCTTATACAAGCATATCCAATAGCACCCAGCAATTCGCAGTGATATTTTGTGTGCTGGCATTCACTAACATAGAGTGGAGGAGAGCTCCAGGCAACAACAGAGTGGCATGGCAAGCTATGTAATGGTTCTTCTAAAGGCGTTACTGAAGGGAAACTCATCCTACATGACGCAGAATAAAAGATCATCTGACTGTTTTTCACTGTGCAAACCGTGAAACTCACACTACAAGGCAGTAGGCCTGCTTCATGTGGTCTGAAACTAGAGGCCATTCAGTTTGAACACATTTTCTTGTTGGTTGGTGGAGCTTAATTGTAAATCTGATAGCAACTGAGTCAAATTCAGCTTTACGTTACCCCGAGGACAACCCCGGTGCCGCCAGGATGTCGCATTATGGAGAACAGAGGTGGGCTTCCGTGATTTGTCTGTCTCATCAGAAGGTGAAATTAGTGATATCTATTCATTCTGCTTTCCACGAAGAACATGGCTTGTAACTGCCTCATGCTGCACGGAGCAGGGGCCACAACTCATCAGTGCTCATACCACCCATGTTGAAGATAAGCATAACGTCCTCATAGCTGGAGTGTTCACATTGCTCTCTGATGTAGTACTGTAGTTGTTTGATTACATAAATAACAAACATGCTTCTAAAAATGTGTTTTTAAAAGCTTTTGAGACACCAATCTGCAAGGTAAAGTGCATATCAAAGTAGTGCTGGCAACGGCACATAGCTGGGCCTCTAAGTTCATGGATTACATCTTTCAGAAAACTTCACAGACTAAGACATGCTTAATTCTGCTTTCTTTGCCACACTCTAAGTTTTATTAGCTGTCTTTTAGGTAACTATGTTTAAGGTTCAATACTTACCCTTCTCACACCCCACTCGTATTTTTTTTTCCATCTAAACCACTAAGCAAGTTTTTCATTGCTTTGATTTTATACGGGTTTAATAGCTAAGGGATGTAATTATTATAATTAAATATGGGAAGCATACTAAGGGACAGAAAGATTTGATAGAATGAGTGCTAAAACAAGAAAATGAAAACATCAAAACATCAGTGAAAGCTTCAGGCACTTTCAGCTGCAAAAGTACACTTCCTTTTTCTGCACCTTTAGCATCGAATATTTCCTTTTAAAAGCAAGTGCTTGGGAAGCCAGGCGTGCTCTAGTCAACCCCGTTACGTGAAACAATCCAATAAAAACGAGGTCTATGTCCCATTTTCTCAGCTTCTGCAGCAGCCGGCCGGAGCTTTATCCCTCAACCGAGAGCTCCATCTGGTGGGCTTTCCCAAAACGCCGGAGCATCCAGCCAGCCCTTCCGGGGCCAAATTGAGGTGCCCCAACACGACACAGGAATTTCACTCATAACTTACTTCAAAGGATCAAACGGTTGATTCTGGTCCTCAGGATCAAACCCGGAGTTACAAACCCTTCCAACGAGAACTGAGAGGACCACCTGTGTCAGAGAGAGTCTGACTTTCTATGCCCTGAACATAATCTATGGAATTGTCTTAAATGCGTTTTCCCATGCCAAGCCCTACAACATCCCAGTGCAACCTGTATCATGGTGTTTACTGATGGAGAAAACAAGAGGCACAGGAAGAATAAAAGCTACTTGGGTTTCCTGAAGAGAGGAATCTAACACCTCTGAGATGTCTCCAGGGGTTCTGTTTGGCCATAGCTGCCCGTACTGAGGGGCCTAAGCCTCCCATTGCCACCTCCAGTGCTGCATCTGTAGATGTTTTGGGTAGCCACTGGCATCTCGAATGGCACTAGGTGGCTGTCTTTAGACAACAGACTGAGCCAGGGGTGACTTCCTTCTGGTCACACGACAAACCAGTGGCAGGAGCCCTGATCCCCCAGCACCTTCTCCAGCTACTGCGCCCAGCTGCATCAATGGGAGACAGAACAGCTCAGGAATGACAAAGTTCCCAAGTTTGCACTTTAGGATGTTACCATAGTTTTTAATCCTCTCTATTTAAACATCAGATCCTGTTAAAGATATTTTGCTGAGTCTAAGTAGGACATCTGTTTCAAAGATCTATAATTGCTTTCCGTCTCCAGTGAATAGATGATAAAGACCAATGCAGAAGATGTGAAGTTAATTGTAGTAGATTGTGTTAGCCAGGAAAGCAAAATTTAAAAACACACAAGATCAAAATGATACAGAACACAATTTACAAAGCTTAAACCCCAACTTATATATCTTACATAACAGTAGAAATCTGTCTCCGACTAAGGAATACAGCATGTGGGAAGCTACATAACTTGTTTGCCTTCAGAACACTCGCTGTGTTGTCTCTGGTAAGAGCCTCCACAAATGAGGCAGGGTAACAGGATTCATATGGCTGTGTGAAAGGCTCGCATATAGCCTCAGATGTGCCATGTAATCAACAAGCCCAACTAGTTTGTCTGTTTTTTCATAGTATTCATATGTTGTGAGGAGCAAAAGGCACAACAGAGACCCTTGTATGGTTTCCTTGTAGCTAAGCACATCACAACTCAATTGAAAAGAAGTTATTTGGGACTCCTGACAAGTTCAAGATCTGCTTGTTAGAAGATGGGCAATTAACAGAAAAGTGCAAGAAGAGAACTGAATGTCTGTGTGTGGTCCTCAGGAAAGTCTATGGGAGAGCTTGCCCCAAGACATTAAGGACTCTGTGCAGACGAGCTTACTACTGAAACCTTAAGGGCCAAGGAGGAATTCATGGGATACGTTTATTGAATCTTTCCTCTCATTTTTGCACCACCAGCTGGAGGAATGTAGTGACTCAACTAAAGCAGAGAGTCACAGTGGAAAGAGCAGCCCTGAACCAAATGGGTGGAAATACTTTTGGGGTACTACTATTCCAAATGGAATTGTTTGCTTAACGATAATTATTTTTCTCAGCACCAGCTTTAAGGATTTTTGTACAAGCCCAGTTTCTTCTCCCACCCCTCCACACAGAACCAGCATTTATTGTCTGTAAACACCACAACCTGCTTTGCTAGAAGGCTCTGAGGAATGTTACTAAGATCACTGTTTAAAAAACTCTTACACTGAATATAAGATTCATGCAGGCAAAAATGTCACAAGCCCAAAATTTCTTACTGGAATCTACTTTCTTCTGGGGCCCATGGGTAGCTCTTCTTCATTTCTTCCTCTTTTGCTAATGTTTCCAGGGACAATCAGAATCCAGACTTGGAAAAGGAGGTCCCTGTGGCAAACATGTACCCCCTAGGAGAGGTAAGCGCTCCATCGCACTGTATACAGAGTATTTGTACAGTGCTAACCAGCTAACACAGGCAGAGAGGGCAAAGTCATACAAAGCCTTCACATACAACCAACAGTTGATGCTACCAGGTGTCCCAAGGACAAGTCCCCAAAAATAAGGACATTCCCTACCTGGCATCAAAGCATTTCAATTGCACCAACTTCAACCTGGCATCAGTAACAACATTTAAATTCATTCTGTAGATTAGCTGCCGGCCCATTGACTCATTTATCATGCACTAACATATAATGTTCTCCTGCCTGATAACCTTACCAATTTCCTCTGAATTGACCTAGATCTGGATTACAAATGTTCTACATTTTATGTGCTCATCTAAAGTCAGTAAAGCTCCTTGCCAGCATAATGTCACACATGCAGTTGTCTGAAGAATTTTATGATCAACAAAGCAGAGATGAGTCTGGATAGCAGTGACCCTTATTCAGATGAAGATCCCACTGATAAAAACAGACAGGCTGGGCTCCATCTTCTGAACATGTCCTGATTTTTATGGACACATACATGAATGGGCACATATATTACTGATATTTTATGTTCTTATTTCAGTGTTCTGCTGACATCCAATTTCATCAGTGAATGACTACCAAAAATAAAAAAGCCTCAGTTCCCTAAATAGAGGAATGCACCAGCCTTAATTTTATATATGAGGTTACACTATTTTGGTGTGCATTCCCCTTGTGATACATCTTCAGAGTGCTGAATAAAGATGGAGCGTTCTTTCACTGACACACTAGTCAACACTGACAACCAACCTACCATGTTACATGAGTGTAACCTCAGGTAACCCCGCTTGAGTTATATGACCATAATGGAAATAAAGATTGATCACTCTTGCCCACCTATCTGCCTTTTGTGGCTTTATCAGACAGCCTTTCGAAAGACAGCTGTTCCTATTCCAGATGAAGAAAATGAAACAAAATACTCTTACAGAAACAATACACACATCAGAAAAATGTCTGTATGGTCTGCAGTATCAACTGGCAGGCAGAAGTTGATTGCATGCTTAACTCTGCCAGATTCAGATCATTCAGACTGCAAATATCAAGAACAACATCATGCTAACGCCATCATTACCTTCTACCTGCCCACCTCTAGAAAGCTAGCACCCTTGAGGGTTTCTATCAAATCTGCCTGAAGCTGGCAGATGTGACATGGAAATGTTACAAAGCCATTGGGAAGGCCTGGAAGACACATGCCTGTACACAGCCAGCACAGCTTCATAAATACAGCTCTGTAGAAAACCAGGGA
>NW_009918604.1:10070-52310 GCF_000696875.1 Nestor notabilis
CCTGTTCCACCTGGGTCCTTTCCCCTCTGTGCAAGGGTAAGGCAGGGTCACCCCTGTGTTTGGGAACTCCTAAAAATAATTCACTCCCTGTAATGAAGAGGTTGTGCCTCGCACGACGGAAAGCAGCTCTGTGAGGTGAGGGAATGGCTTGGAAAGCCTTTGAAGAAGTCAGTTTTTATACTGTACTTTCTCACTACAAAGGAAAGGTGCTTAAATTGCCAGGAGTGGGGTTTTTTTCAAGCTTGTCTAAAATTACATTATTTCAGATAAATCCAGCCTTCCTCTGGCTGTGCAGCTCTCCTGGAGAGGCACTGACCTCCTTCCTCCTGATGAAACACCACGCGCTGCAGGACAAAGAAGGCTGAAGAGAGGAAAGGTGGTGTCCATCGCCCATCGTTGTTCCACTCCGCAGAGGTGCACCACAGCCTTTCTGCATCCTGAGGGCAGAGAGGAGATGGTGGTTTAGCTCTGGAATCCTCTCATCCTCAAAGTTAAAACAGAAGTGGAACAACAGTGCGCTTTTGTGAGAGGGATAGACTGCTTTGGAGCCCAATTAAGCTGTTCTAGTAAACTCAAAGTACTCTTAGAAAAGAGTAAATAAAAATCAATGGAAATGCAGTTTTCCCTCACCAGCGTATAAACAGAAAGCCGGCACTAAGAAAACAAGGATGGTGGCAGGAAGAAGACTGCTGGCCCTGAATACAACGTGTCATTAACACAGGCAAAGCTTCTCAGCCTGGGAAGACTTAAAAAATTAGAGCTGGGGAAGCTTGAACTCCAGGTTAGAAAGAAATCTTCGTTTCCCTTTACAATCCTCTCCCCGTGGGACATGGCATACTGATTCTTGTTATGTGGCCAGATTTAGAAGTGTTAGAAATCCTGCAAGATCTTGCCTGGACGAAAGAGCACATACATTTATATACGTAGCTCTTTTACACTCAAACCTTCCTAACTGAACACTTATTTTCTATGTGTACAATATAAATACACAAGTACACATAGGAGCAGGCACTGGGATATGTTCACATGTGCATGAACGTCACCACCTGCACGTACGGTCCTTAGACCACCTGGAAGAACCCGAGCAGAATCAGCGTGGCTCTGCCGAGCCCCACAGGGTTTCTGGGAACTGCATGAGCAGAAAGGCTGCAGAATTTCAGGGACTAATCTGTAGAAGTTTAAAGTAGCCTGAAGAATTTAATGGAGTTTTAGACTCCTGCAACTGAAATGTAGTATTTCTGACAACAATTGACCAAGATGTATGGCATCTGCTTAGTAGTCATGAAACATGGCAGTGTTATGCTCTACAAGCATACATAAATCGAGGTGTAATGTTTGTATCATTTGCTTCTCAGAAGAAGAAAGGTTTACAGTTTTCATAAGATAAAGCTGTTCTAAAATAAAAATAAACACTGCTCACAAACAGTAGTGATGTTTATACACAGAAACTAAACAAAATTTGGCATAACAGGCTCAATGACTCAGAACAAACACGAAACCCGTAAGGGATGTTCCTTCCTTATTAATATCCTCCCCCTCCCTGCTACTACGCACAGATTTTTGTTTGTTTGCCTTTCCCACATCTCTTATCTGTGCTTTCAGATACAGAGAGCCTCACAACATGCTATAGCTTGAATGTTTGCATTCATCCGAGTGAAAACTTCTATTAATAGGAATTCAGTTATAAGTTTCTTGGCACCACTTTTCTAACTTCTCCTCTAAAAGGAATGTTACTTTCCACAAACCTTGATTGACTCAAAAAACACAAATGGGTGGTTTGCTGTGACTCCAAAGGAAAAGACTTCAGAAGAACGTGCATGAAAAGCTGAGCCTGTCACACGCATCTGTGGAACAGTAGGAAGTTATGGTAAGCTTGTGAATAGTAGCACTGTCTAAGGCTCCCCATGGGAATACTATTAAATTAACAGCACATTCACATTAATTGCCCTTTTTTCCCTGTTTTTTTGTTTGGGTTTTTTTTTTTCCTACCCCAGTTGCCCACCAGGTATCTTGTAATGCAGAATTGTGGTTCACAGAGGTCAGCCTTTAATGCAGTGGGTTTGATTTGGTGGTCAGGTTTTCTGGTTTTGCAGCTTTTTCTTAGCTGTGTTTCAAAGTCCTGAGCTACTAATTTACCAGGCAGAAATAGAAAAGCAGCTACAGTGCTCTGACCCAAACACTCCCAAATCCTCAGGGAAGTCAGATATCTCTTCAGAAGTCATGAACAGTGAGATAACAACATCACACACATGCTTTGAATTTTAATTGTCGCTATTAAGGATTAGGAAAAATCCCTGTGAGCAACCAATTTTACTGGCATTACTGAGCCAGACTCAAGCCTGCTTTTAGTTAACCATAATGCAATATTCATGCCTCAAACCTGATTTTAGTGAGTTCCCTTCCCTTCTAGAGCACGTACATCACTGAAGACTCCAAGTTCCTCATTTAGTATCCCCACCCTTACTAACTCTTACTAACACAGGGGAATTATAACAGAGAATAAAGTAATCCCTCCCTTACTACTGCCAATGTAAAAGAGCACTGTTCTACCCAGCTTGTAAGTGGTTGGGTTTTCTTCTGTACAGCCATAATGTTCCTTCCTGAAAGAAAGCTGAAAATATGGGGAGATTAACTGCCCCCAAAAGCTGTTTTGGTGTCTGAACAGGTCATTTATGCAGAAAGAATTTTATTTGAAATATCCTGCTCTTTGGTGTTGATGACCATGGTTTTCTGGTATCATTGTTACACAACAAGGATTGTTTCTTCTGACACTTTATTTCTACAGATTCCATGCAGGGTTATGACTACAAAGGACAGGCTGCAAATTTGGCATTGCGGAGAAAGAGGAAAAAAGAATTACAAGAAGACCAGCTCTTATTTCAACTTTTAAAAACATGCAGCTTTTTCCCAAGTTTTAGTATAGGGAAATAATCTGGCTGGTGCCTAGACTGAAGAAACACTTTTAAGTGACTGCTATGTTTAGTCAGAGATAGATGGTTTTGCGAATAATTTGCAAAGGACCCACACATGCGTCAGCTCTACAGGGTAATGCCATTGCCTTAAACGGATTAACTTGGCATTTACACAACTAAGAGCTAAGATACAGGATGCCTGAACACAGGAAGGCACAAAACAAAAACTTCCTCCAAGAAAATAGAAACATCTCCCTCCCTCTTCTCAACTAAACCAAGTAACTGGGAGAAACCAACCTGATGATGAAAATGCCAACAAAGGATCTTTACCCTTCGTCAGAGCTCTAAGCACTCTCTAGTCAGGTCATGCAATGCAAACATTAGCAGCACACATCCTGATCTCACTCCATGGGACTTCCCTTCTCCCAATCCTTTCCCTTGGCTGTGGGAAGAGCCGCAGACTCCCCCTAGGTCTGATACCTCTATTAGACCAACAAAGTTGCAATCTGCAGTGTCAGTCTTGCAAGATCTTAACTCCTATAGCAACCACCAGATTGTATCAGGAACCGTGCCACATCACGTACCCTGTCTGCTTGCCCTCAAGCCCTGCTCTGACCACCATCAGCCCATTCATGGTCAGTGGCCAGTGTGGACCTTTGGCTCTCGCACAAGCAGCCTTTGAACAGGAAGCACCTGGGTGTTCCCCATTTATAGGGCAGGTGGAAACAATGCTGTTGGCTGCCGTAAGTGAAAACACAGCATTAGCCAGCATCGTGGCTCCTGGTGGGAAAGTTTTATTAATCAAAATAATGCTGTCCACCCTGTGGTGACTTGCAGACCTTTAAACTTGCATCTGCAAAAATCAGAGAAATACTTCAGTCATTCTCACAGCAAAGTTAAAATACAGATACCATTTTCAATACTTGAGGTTTTTTTTTTCCTAACGAGACAGAGAACTTCAACCTGATTAGAAATACTCTCTAAACTCAGCACTGAGGGGTATGGGCAAAGCAGATTGTTCAGCTCGTTAGGGCAAGGCTGCATTCCCAGTCTAATATAGAGGGAAGAATAGAGGGAGCTGGAGCAACTGAACTTGCCTGGCCAAAACGTATTGTCATACACCACCAGCTTTTTCTCATTCTGCTCTAGACTACAGAAAGGGATAGGGGGGTGAAGACCAGAAATTTGAGCATCTCATAATCCTAATTACCCCAAAACATGTTGTCATGGAAAATGAAATACTGATAGAGCAGTGACTGGTAGGAGGTTGGGACTATGACATGGAGCGAACGAAGTGAAAGTCTTTGGGTGTGTGGAACAAGAGCCAAAGGGTACACAGCATTCTTTTCCATCCACAGCATTCACCAAGAATTTCTAGTTCTACTATTTATGTAATTCATTTCATCTCAGAAGAAAATATTTTCGTCGATGATGTGTTCTTACTATGAACCATGAGACTATATACAACAGCATAACACCCTGCATTGCAGTGGGTAACACATTAATCCCTCTTAAGGGACTGAAAATGGCATTCCTTGCTAGTGGGTCTAGAAAAAAAAGCCCTGACCTTCTCCTAGATACTATTTAAAGACAAACAAGAACTGTATGCCAGAATTTGAAAGGACATTGCAAGGTAAGAAGGTTTAGAAATCAACCAGAAGAGGCTGGAAAGTGGGGTTATGGGCGAGATTTGAAGGAAAACAGAAGTGCTTCTGACAGGCAGAAGCTGAAGACTCTGCAATAGCAACATCATCTTACATAGGACACAAAAGGCATGCTCCGGAAGGCAAGAGGAAAGATAAGAAACTGGGAGAGTCTGAGAGAGTGAAATGTTACGTGGGAAACAAATGAGAGATGAAGGTTTATTATTTGGACAAGAAATCTAATGTTGATGCAGTAAAACATAAAAAACTAGTGAAAGGCTCCAAGGAGGAAAGTAATACGATCCAGGATTTTGCTTGTAATCTATCAGATCTTCCTCAGCTGTGATATCTAGCCTTCTATCATAGGATAGTGTAGGTGTGTATTTGAGGCACCTCATGTGCTTTGCCTATGGCATTATCATGAATCCACTTCCTCCTGTATCCAGAGTTTCTGGATACAACTTCAACAGCTCACAAATTTTACCAGCAATTTCAAAGTAACTATTTCTCCTTCCTAAAACAAATGACAGCCTGAGACTAAGGAAAAACTATTTAGTGATTTATAAAGGCAGACAACCCTTCACCAATGAAATTTTCATATCATGACACACATTATCCAAGTGTAAGAGTCTAAAGAAATACCTATAGAAACAGAATGGAATAAGAATTGGCATAACTCAACAATAGCACTTCATGCCTTCAAAGGAAGACAGTTTTAAAACAAGATACATTTTTGACAAGGCACAAAGCTCAAAATACCTGGGAAGTAAAGCAGCGGTGAATCAAACCAAAAGCTTCAAATCATAAAGGTGTTGATGTCACATCTGCTAGCTCCACAAAAAGAAAAGGGGGGAGGGGGAGGAGGAAAGGAAGATAGAATGGGACAAAAATTCCCCAAAGAACCCAAGCTTTTGAGTGCCTTGTTTGTGTTAATGACTCCACGAATTCAAGAGTGCTCCTATTTTAATGTTGGATAATTACTGTTATGGTAATCAAAATATCATTTAGTGAACCCAGCATGGTGTGTTGAAAATAACGTCAAATAATATTGTAAGCAGATAATTTACCTTGATGAAGACTTGCTCTCATTCACGGAAATGAAGATTTCTCCACAGCATGTATAGAGTGCAACACTGCAACCAAATGGAAAAAGTTCAGTTCAGAAGAAAAGTCTACAGAAACCCATGCCAAAAATACATAAAATGTTCTCTAGAATCTGTTACTTAATAAAATTTTCTGTGTTTATCCGATTTCATAACTTCCCATTCAGAATCTGTACAAACTTGTGTCAACACATGTGCTCCTACCAGAAATAATAAATAAGGCTTTCCAAGGGCTGATTGCAAGCCATGCCTGGACCCCCATCATTTTGACACACTGAATAATCACCTTCATTATGGGCCAGTTCCTTATCACATACCTAAAAGTTTGTCACCTTGTAAGCATTTTTAGTATGACAGTCAAGTCCTTACAATAGGGGTACAAGTCAAGAACTCCTTCTACATCGCACCTTGTGGGTAGACTGGCCAGCACAGAGGACACACAGGTCTTTCTGCTAGACAAGTGAAAACATCCCCTTAAACTGCTGAAAAGTTTTGACAGAGAATTGCTTTATGCCTGCCTTGTTTCCCCAAGCCAGTGTGAGGGAGGAAATAGTGGGGCACAAAACACGGGTGCAGCTCATTACTGCTGTTACAGGTTTGGGTATTCAAATAAATGCCTGGTCTGGTGTGAAAAGAAAGTTACTCTCTCGATATTAATTGCTCTTCTTGTAACGTGCACATGAATTCTAATATTCCAAACCCTGAGCAGTTCCTACAAGAAAAGAAAGGAAAGAAAGAGAAGGCCTTTCGCAAACATACCAGCCCTTACTGTGAAATTGGCCTGCTCACCAGTGATCCACAAAAATATCAGAAAAGCTACAAAGAAAGAATCTGTTTGGAAAATAAAATATGCAGCAAAGACTGGGAAATGCCAGAAGGCTTCTTTAAAAGGTCAGAGGAAGAACTGGGAGTGCAAATAACCAGTTTCGGCAAAGCTCAAGGAAGGAAAAATGCCTGTTATGAGCACTCTGCTTAATTTTAACTAAAATAACTCACTCCCTCAAACTTGTCTGGGTCACTGCAGAGGGCATATCCTCTGGGGGTGTTTGAGTCTGACAATGTTAATTCAAATAGATGACAGCACCTGCATTTGGGAAACATACATCATTACAAGAAAATCAAGAAGGAAATCAGCTGTACAGGCATTTTATATGCATTTTGGAAGATAAAATTTCTCTATCATATAATACAAGGAATACCCCACACTTGGCATGATTAGGATTTGTGTGTGTCAAAGTTTACGGTCCTGTGCCTAAGCCAGCTAAACATTAAAAGCCTGTGACTAAACAGAGAGAAAAAAAGATAAACCTGCAAACTCTATTTTCTTACTGTGAAAGACTCGTGTTAAATCACCCGCTTAGGCCAGATAATGCTTGCACAAGCTGACAGATAATGAGTTAAGCAACACAAATGGAAGGCGCCAACCTTTGCGGCTAGTTGGGGAAAACAGTCGAGATGAATGAGACGGGGATTTGTTGCCTCCCACACCAACCACACAGAAGCTCGTCTGTTTTGAGGATTCATGACATCTTTGAGCGCAGGGTGCTCTGCCCACAGCACTGGTCACCTGCTGAGAGCTGGCATTGAATTAGGTTACATTATAATTGGATTTTCCGAAGGCACCACATTAGCATTTTCCATGATCTCACCCTTATTAGCCAAATCACTAATCAGGAGTAGCGTGGTTATATTGTCTGCTGGTTAAACTATCTGCTGCTATAGCGTCTGCAAACCAGCTCTGAATTCATGCAGAGATAAAAACTCCTCTCTCTCTAACAGAGACTTAGGAGTTTATTCTGCAGCTAATGTTGCAGTCAGACTCTAATTTTCAATAGTTCATGGAAAAGGAAACTCTCTACTTTGCCTGTGTTCTTCCTCAGTCCGTATTGTGAGTGAGGAGTGTCGTTCCTTTGATCGTGTAGGCAAAAGCAGCATTGCTGTAAAAAATAACAGGAAAATCCTTTCCCATGGACTGTTCCCCATCATGTCCAAAATCAAATGCTGAACATATTTAATCCTGTAAGGTTATTATTTTCATCTGTAGGCCTTTGTATATTGATGGGAATGGCCATACCTGTTCTAAAAGCAAAAATGACACATGCAGACAGTCTCGTAACTAATGACTCCATCTTTGCACAGCTCCAATAGCTGTTTGTGTGGGAACTTCAATTCATATTAACTATTTGTAAGCAATAAGGAAAGTACACAGCACACCTCATGCAGTCCTATGGTGCAAAAATCTCAGTTTCTTCTTTCAAGTGGGATTCCAGAAGGTTCAGGTACCTGTCTCACAACAACTGCCCTCGTAAAAGCCTGAAGAGAGGAGACAATCTTGCAAGTACATTATAAAGTAATGTTTGCTAAGCACCCACTCACCACAATTTTCTGGAAAAGTTTCATTGCCTGAATACAATTCAATTTTAAAAAGCCAGGTTTTATTCTCAGGTTAGAGATTACACTGCGATGTTCAGATTCATTACAAGAATCATTTAGAAATATAAAGCCATTTTCACTGAGAAGTTAAACCCATTAAATATTTCTACTAAAATTCTTCTGATACAAATAAGTACATACAAAAAAAAAACTGATCACATTTTTCATGTCATTGTGGAGCCAAAACAAAAGGAGAGCTGGCCGTGACTCAAAAAGGGGAGCAGGCACCTTCCACCTGGCCTGCCATCAGTGCTGCCATCTTGACAATCACACAAACATGTTAAAACAGTGAAGGAGCTTTCCTTTTTTACCTAACAACTAAGAAAAAGAGCACAGAATTCAAGATGGTATGTCAACAAATCATTCCCTGGAATCAAATAAAAGAAGACTAATTCACAAACAAAAAAGTATCACAACACTATTTGGCTTATAAACTCTTGTATTCAAACCAGATGTGACAGTCTCTGAATCCCCAGCAATAGCTGCATCTTTTCTCATAAGGGTTTTTAACAGATTCTCATAGACAGCACAAACAGCATCTTCAGAACAAAGGGCAATAACGCTTCCCAGCAGAGTTTAACTGGATCCCGAGGATCACTAGCCTTTATGATCTGCTTTCCTATTGCCCTTGCAGGGATTTTACCAGGCATAAATAACTTGCACTGAAGAGATAAGGAGCTAGGGGCAAAAAACCCCAGAACAAAACAGAATAATTAAGTTGCAAGACTAGCTCGCAGCCTTCGGTGTACACTTCTCCAGGTCATAGGCTGTCAGTGATGGCCTCCCTTCTCCAAGGATGAATCTGCAAAAGTAAATCAATACAAATTATTTTGACATGGAGAAACACAACTTGCTTATGATTAATTTCCCTCTATTTTGTAATACATACACTCCCCCCCCTCTCCTGGAGCCAATACTGTACATCATTACAAGTGTGTAATTAATCAAATGGCAGTAAGTGTGAAGAAGCAAGAGCAGGGATATCACATAGTGTCTGTTAACGAACTTTCATCTAGTCCTGACCGTTGATACAGATAAAACAGTAGGGTCTAATAACCTGAAGACCCCATGTAAAATCTTTCTACACCTCTAAAAAAAGTAGCTGACCTTCAGCAGTGCTTATAGGCATACATTAGCACTAGGTGTGCACAAGAGAGCAGGTAAGTACAACAGAGGGAACAATTAGGTAGTAGTATCTGTGGCTAAGTAGCTGTGGTTCAAAGATGTGTTTGGCAGTAACTTGAGCTAGAAGAAAGGAAATGTACTATTGCTAGCGTAACACATACTTCCTTCCCGAAGTTTTGAAAGATTCTAAAAATTCTATAACACATCCCTAGTAGCACACACACAAGTGCACACAGTATTTCCCTCACAAGAGAAAGTATTTCACTTACAAGACTGAAACATTTCCATCAGGGTTTTGAATTCGCCAAGGAGAATTGCTCTGCAGCTGCTACACAGTAACCCCATCATTTACTTCCAAACCCACAGTGCTGATGATATCCAAATGTAAGTTGAAGAAAACTTGATCCAACAGGTCCACATTTGTATTGTGAATCATTGATTTTGATGACGCTTTTTCCTTGCTGGTATTAACAGCGTTGGTGTTATTTGTTCAAAAAGCCAAGAAGAGCAACAATTAGGAGATTGGGGTTTTGCGCAAAGTAGATAAATACAGATATTTGTGTGCTCATTCTGCTGCATGCTAACTGCCCCTGTAACAACAGAGATGGTGGAACAAAACCTCCCTAACAAGAAATCTGCTTCCAAGCTTCACAGCAAATGTTGGTATTCATATAACAATATGATTTGGAAAAGAGAAGCCTTGGATATTCAAGCACCTCAGGCAGCTATACAGTGGGGGTTTCGTTCAACTATTTTTATTCCTCCCGAGTCCCACTGGGACACACCAAGGTTGCCCTGTTTATGCCAAGATGCTTTTGGCTCCTAAAGTTCTTGCCTAGCTGGTGCAAACTTGCAAATACTGCAGCGTTGCAGGCACCATCTGCCGAAGAAGAAAGGCTCTAACGTCATAGAACACGCAGCTCCCAAAACCAAAGAGTTCCTCTCGCCTAGGACAGCACTAACTATTCAGAAAACCTGCCTATCTTGCACCACAAGCAGGCTTCAGAGCCCAGCACAGGGTACTTTTACACTCAAAACACAAAAAACATGCAAAGGAAGGTGGAAATGTCATGGCATGAATTTTTACATCATTTCCTTAGATGATCAAGGAGGAACTAAGGATATTGCCAGATAGCAGATGGATGTTTCCTCAAGTCACCAGGAAAGAGAATGATTTAATGAAAACAGCCATTACATCCCCTACCACCAGAAGACCACCCTGGACATCCCCTTTCAAGCAAGTTCTCTTAAATGCCTTGATTCTTCCTATGTTTCATTCTCAAAGGAAAAAAAGCCAGTGTGCATGAAGCCATTTAAAAACTAACAGGTACTGAATGATAAAACCTGATATGTTGTTTCATAGAAATAAAATTATCAAATCATGCATCTGTTTAAATTATGGTTAATGTTCCTCTTCACATGAGACTTTTCTGCCTGGTACTCTGAAAAATGACAACACATTCTGTGGTCTTTAGCTCAGGCTGACTTTTAAAAGCAATACCTTTGTAAAAAAGGCAACTTCTCATTTCTGGAGTCAGAAATTAAAGGTGTGCTAATGGCCCTTTTGTTACATTGCAGTAGCAGAAATCAAGTTGTATCAGTAAAAACCCTGAAAATAATCACATTTTCATTCCCGGTGGGGATGTCAAGCTGCTTATTAAGTCTGGCTTGACTAGTTGGGAGCACTGATAATTTCTAATGTAATGTATGCACTGAGGACAGGCTAATATCAAAAATGTTTAGGGCCTGGGAGTTTTTCCAGGAAAATTAAGATGTCAGTTAATTGACTTTTTTTTTTCTGCCTGGTTTGCATTGAAGACCTCCACAAATCCATTTTTCAGTTTTTCATCTCCCCCCCTGTGCTCCCTACAGATGTCATTATTTTCAGTGGAAAACCCTGCACTTCTCCCTCCTCTTCTTCCAATTAGCTGTAATTTTAACAACATTAGCAGCAAAGTAGGTACCTTGAGGGCAAAAATCTGGAAAGCGGCAGAGTGTGGAAGGGAACAAGAGATGCTATTATAATGAAAGCAAGTGGACACATCATGCTGCTTCATGTGCTCATCTGGGCATCCTTAGGGCTTTGCAGGCTGATTTCTGTTTTCCCTAGGCATGCCAAGAAAGGTGGTGACCAGCTGCTCTTGCCTCTCCCACAACTCTCCAGGGCTACCCCTTGAACTGAGAGGTAAGGGAAGGGCTGTGTTTCAGCTTCTCCTTGTGCCTCTTAAACATATGCCTTTTAAGCGTATGCCAGCCTGGCATAAGTGGATCCAAAATAAAAACACACAGTTTAGGTCACGAAAATCTGGTAGTTCTGATGTTCTGAAGGGGTAACTGGGGTTCTTAAATACATATACTGAGAATCTCTCTGCCAAGAAAACAAATACACTAAGATTCATTTTGGAAGTGAAAAAGGCAACACATGCCAGCAGTTGTGGCATGCAAAAGGCTTCTTGCTCTGAGTAAGCTTTGAGCAATAAACCTCTTTTGCAGAGAATTTTTCATTAAAAATCTGGGTTCAGGGAAAATCTCCAAAATGGATCTTTTTTTCAACTGTCTTTTCAATTTTGCACAGTTGGATAAGGAAGGAAGTCAGGACTGCTTGCCAGATAAAGTGACATTAAGTACATTTGCCGGAAATCTATCTGCCTTGCTTCTTAAAAAGAAAACAAGAAACAGAAAAAATACAAACCAAAACAAACAACAAAATCCCCAAACACCCACAACCGAGAACAAAAGGATCAGAAACCCGCTCCAGCAATGTTGAGTGACAGAGCATGGAGAGACTTCGGAGCTAATGTCCCTCAGAAGGTAGTGTTGCTGGTCAAGCAAGGCTAAACTGGAGGAATTTAAGCAGAGTTTAGGACTAGGCGTTTTGCACAGCGAAGTACCTGCGGAGGGACCAGCCTAGAGGCGGGCAGGAAGAGTTATTCTCTTAGAAATATCTTGTCGCAACAGTAATATAGCATCTCACCTCATCATCTTCTTCCTTAATCTCTACCTGTCTCCTAGAGCTTACCTTTCCATATTGCCCTTCTCTGTCTATTGTGACCTACAAGGAAACACCTTTTCTATTTTGGAAGCCTCCTGATTTTCTCTAGTCCTGCTTTGCAGGCAGGCACTTGCCCTGTGAAGACTACCTGAGTGGTCTTTCCCTGGCAGCCTGATCTCCATTGCAGCCCACCTATGGAGCATGGTTGGACACAAAATGTTCCTATCCATCTCTTCGCCCTGCTGCTTTCAGCTGGGGGGTTTCATGTTTGGGAAAATATGAAGAAATACTTCTGTTCACAGACAAGTTGAATTCTGGTATGAGTTATCTGAGTTTTTAAGCAGTTTAACAAGAGGTGCAACATGAAACTTTCTGGAAACAAATGGGAAGAAAATGCTAGTAAAGTCAGACCAATAAACCTGAACATGGCCCACACCCTCCTATTTGCGAACTGCCTGCCCAAT
Organism: Nestor notabilis; assembly: GCF_000696875.1. NCBI lineage: Eukaryota > Metazoa > Chordata > Aves > Psittaciformes > Psittacidae > Nestor > Nestor notabilis. Next base: position 22,743 of record NW_009918604.1, read on the forward strand.
ATTTTTGGATCCAGTTCAGCAACCAGTGGTGGTGTGGAAAACTGAACTCTTGATGAGATTGCAGCATGAAAGAGCAGGACAGGAACTCGGTTAAACCCTTACCTTCCTGTGGCCATGCAGACATACAGATGGCAGGCAACTGCATGCTGCCTGGCATGAAAGCCACCATAAACTTTGGGCATGCCTCTAGTTTCTGCTGCACTGTGAATGTACAAGGGAGGGGAACACATCAACTCACTAAACACATTAGCAAGGACAGAAATTTTTTCTCCCCCATCCAAAATACAATCTCTTACAGAAAATAGAAGGACAAACCAGGCTTCACAGAGACAGCAGTTCTTTAAGACAGCCTTCTTCGATCAAGGGAGCAGCTGAGAAAAGTGGTGTCACTCAGAAGACACCATACAGATACAGTTATGCAAGCAGCAGAAAGCATGAGATTACAGAAGGACCTGGTTACAGAAGGACCTGGAGAACCTAAATCAAATGCCAAAGTACCTGAGTGCAAATAACTTCCTCACAAAGGAGGCGAGAGAGAGAAGAAAACACAATCTAGATATATCTATACAAAACTACAGAAAAAAAATTAGTAATTCCTCCTTGGAGTCAATATACCTTTGCAGTTCCGATGACATTATAGCAAACTAGTTAGAGTTGATGTACAGGCTCTCATAGATTTCAGATATCTTTAAAACAGGCTCTTTTTGATGGTATATTGTAAAAAATATCAGTCTCCTGATTCATTTCACAGTTACCACCTGTATTTGGTAATTATTCCTCAAGAAAAAATAACCAGTGTCAAAGGAAAATGTGTTAAGGAAAACTTAAGGGTTTTCCCTAGGAACATCAATCTACTGAAACAGCATTCCTACAGGAAACTGCCTCATGCTTAAAAGTTGCTGCACTGCTGTTTTGTTTTTCTCTAATGAAGCCCTATCTCAGAAGTGATAAGATTTATTGGCCAGTTTATCACCTAAAGAGGAAATGAAAGATGAGAAATGAGACTCTCGTACGCCGCTGCACATAGTAGCTCATTTAAACCCACCAATGTAATTAGCACTTGTACAAAACAGAACAAAGAAATTGGAACATCAAGAATACTTCCATCGTATATTCTGGAGTTTCTACCTTTGAAACCTTTCTACAATACTTCAATGCAGATTTAATATATGTGACTATATAAAACATACAAATCCAGGCTAGTGCCTTTTAGTTGATGGTAGAAGTTGGAGTTCTCTGTGACCAATGGCTAATAAAATAATACTTGTTTTACCAGCAAAGAGCCCTGTAGATGTTAAAGCAGACAACCTACACAGCGCCATGATGGGGCTTATTGAGAATTCCTCTTTATGGGGACTGAAGGGAAAAGGTAAGGAAAGCCTGCAAGTGTCCTACCCACTGTCCCATTGAGAGAAGGTATTTGGGTGTTCTAGACAAGGCACAGCAATAGAAAGACAGAGCACAACTGGAAAGAAAAAAAAAGGTTTTTTCAGGGAGGCAGAAGTCATATAATCAAGCAGGGTAAAAGAACTCTCTTCAGATCCCTTAAGTGTACTGCCCTGGACCACAGCTGCAGTTGGTGGCCGGACTTGTTTCAGTCAGTGTTATAAACATCCTCCCTGTATTCTCTGGTGCAGTAAATCACTTTAAGTGGGAGGAACTATGAAATTAATATCCTTTCCTCTCTCACAGTCACAGCACTACTTTCCCTATGACCACATCAGAACCCTCAAACAGTCACTATGTAATTATGGGAAGCTCATCCTCCATTTCAGCAAGTTATGTTTCCACCCTACCCTCTCTTCTGTGCAAATGTGGACAACAGTAAATAAAGGAATAGTTCTTCTGTAGCCATCATGTTCTTCTAGATGTTACAGAAAAGCTTTTGGTGATGAGTCCCTGCCGTCCCACATGGTACCCGCTCACACCACAAAGTGGCAGACACATGAAGCACGTGCTCCTGCAGTGCACGCCAGCAAACTTGGCTGGTCCTTCTGCAGCACAGGATGATCATCTGAGATGGTATCTCTACAAAAGGGCCACAAGACGTGAGAACAGAGCTAACCACAAAACTTTAGGTGCCACAATTCTCAATCACTTTTGAGAGAAAAGGGGTGGTTTAAGGCAGTTTCTGAAGGAGAGATTCTGAAGGGGCAGATTCCCAGCCAGAACAGTGTCCCTTCTTCCTTGTACTCTCTGGCATCCATCTTTGGAGTAGTCTAAAACAAGTACTTTGAAACACCCAGGAACTTGACACGATTTTAAGTCCATATACAAATACTAAATATTCCTGGTTTCCAAAAGATAGTTCACACCAGCACCTCTTGACAGCTAATTAACTTTGTCCATTTACATGCTTTTAATTTTCAGACCCGGCACCTTGACCTATCAGATCAGATCAAGAATAACAATGAGCATTTTGCCTTTAAGGTGAAACGACATCCTAAAGCCTGAACTTTATTACTGAGGTCTTCTAAAATCTGCCCCATCATGGCCCCCAGTTTCAGCACATGATTAAATTTAGTCTTAGCTGGAGCAACAGAAGCTCTAAGGACAATTCTGAGGATATCTTTTCTTTAGGACTGTTACTGGGTGTTTAATGAGGCAAATGTGTGATCCTATAATGTGTAATAGAGACATTTGATGAATTGCAACAAAGCTGAAAGCCATTATGTAGATGGTATTACATTAGAAACCTCACCTGTGTTCCACATACACCAACCTCAGCTCTCTAATGCAAAGCTGTCACATATACACTCAACAGATTAATAGGAAAATTTACTCTACATACCTCAAAGACCCCCATTTTAAAATGTACTTTTAAAATATGTTCTGTACAGCTGTTGTCTTACCATTTGCCTTGTGCTGCACATCTGGCGGAAATTGGTCAGGAACATACCACTGATAGTCTGGCTGCACAGAACAATAAAACATTATTACAGCAATATGGACTTCATAGACACTTCAAACAAAATAATAGTGACATGATAAAAATATAATTGTGCCGTGAAGTTTTTTTTGTTAGTCATACAAAAGTGGTTTACAAAAAAAATCTTACATTTAGCTTTATATTTCCACTGCTCCGAGTCTTTCAGCTTGCTTGCTTTTTTATGACATGTGGCTCATATGCTGCACTCATTTGAAATATTGGTGTAAACCTTTCTAGATCCCACAAAACAAAGAAACATGAACAGAACCAAATCGGATTTTAAAAGGGCTAAGGAATAAAGTGCACCAGAAGATACTAGCAGGCATCACATTCTCTGTACTAAAGAACTCCTGGAGAAACCTGGTACCTATCGATCTGACAGGTGAAGCTGTTCTAGTCTGAGTATGTGCAACACCTGTAACATGTTTCAGCGTGACAGGAATAACACAACTAACAAAGTTCTCTTCCCGTGTCCCCTCCCCACAGGTTAGCATTAGCCTTACTATAACACTGGCTGTTACCAAATAACTTCTTGAAAATACTATGGGGTGGGAAAAACCCCTGTCTTATAGAAGGGAACATTGGGAAGGTTATATCCAGGCAAACATAGTTTTGTCCAGGGAAATCCTGGAAAGAAGAATTACTGCATTATAGTTCATACCACACACTGTGGTAAATGAGTAGCAAATTACCACTAGAGAAAACGGTTTTGGAACTAGACATTTCAGTTGAAGCTGTATTAAGCTGTCTATCTGGTTTAAGTAGTACATGCAAGCTTGTCAAATTCCACATAATTACTGCTTCAAATTAGTTAAACTGGGAAAATAAGCCCTGTTTTGCAGAAATTACCCTGATAAAATCCTGAGTGATCCCAAGGAGACTCTTACAGATTTCAACTTGTAGGGAAGAAATTTCATAGACTTCTAAGTAAGTTTTGCCTAAATTAAGATGGCAGGATGAAGCTCTAAATACAGAAAACAGGTTTAACTTTTCCGTATGCTGTCACCCATAGTTACATAGCAGTAATCGCTCTCATACATTTCCTCTGTCAGGAAAAAAGGAGCTATCCTATTTTCACTTAAACTATATCATCCACAGGAATTATTAACTAATTCTGTGCTTGTTGACAACCAAATTAGGCTTTCATACAAAGCAAGACTGCTTTTCTTTAAGCACAGGTAGTTTTTCTACTGATTGCTCAAAATACACTTGTTTGCATTGCTATTTTGAGTTTCTGTTGCATTTTCTGATTTACTCATCTCCTTCATAACTACTTACGCTATGCAAACCCGAACGAGTTTCAGAAACAAGAGGTGTATTTCATGTCAGACTAAACAAAACGCTTCTACTAACAATATAAAAAATAACTTAGAGGTATGAGATATAAAAAGAAGGAAAAAGCAAAAGCACAGACTAAACACACAGGATTACATACGTTAACTCAGCACACATTAAATTCTAACACCTTTCTTCATTGCTAACAAATTGCTCAGGGAGGTATCAAGAGCCCAGAGCAGCAATGCTGCACTTACACAGACAAAGAACCTCAAAGAAAACCCAGAATGAAACTGGGAGTTACAAAGCAACCAGTTAAACTGACCCCAGCACTCTGGCAGGAATGGCAAAGTTGTAAACCCAGTGATCCCTTGAAGAATTAGAAACCCAGATGATGGAAGTTCGGGGAGAAGAGCCAAAATAATCTGGGACAGTGTCCAAATTGCAGTGAAAAACATTCTGCAATACTTCCAACTCTGATAAACAGGGAGATAAGCTCACTCCTGAAGCATAGATATGACTTGTCTGACCACAGGTTTTCCACTGGATTTCTCCAGTCGGAAAGCCTTATGTGTGTGTTGCAAAAATTCAGCTATAATTTCTCAAATAACGAGCATCTTTCCATATGCGACAGCTTTATTGCCAGAACCAGATACTGTGTATTTAAAATGACATTCACCATGTTTAAATGCCTCCTCACTACATTCGAACAAGCACAGTCCACTTAGATAACCCAAAGCACCTAAAAAGTATCATCCTTTGAAGCAGGATTTTCCTTGAAAGAGGTAACTCCCCCTCACATAACCTGTCCTAGTGCAAACCTTCTTCATGCTGAGGAAGACAGGACCCTGGTGTGTGCAAGAAAACCAGGAAAATTTCCCATTGTATTAGCCACACTCAGATATAACTTCCACTTCTGCTGATTTGGTTTTTCTTTAATTTGAGGGGGTTCTTTTCAATACACGCAGTTGTTTGGGAAAATTGCATTCCTAAAGCATTCACATCCACAGTGCTTCACCCTCAGCAGAAGCTTCTTCCTCACGTAATCCTGTTTCACAGCAGCGTATTAGAGGGAAGATACTACTGGGTATGAGCAACAGCATCTGAGATCTCCCCGTTCCAGTTTAATAGCAACATTGTGAACCCTGATGGCAGCTTGCCTGCCAGCTCCAGCCTGTTACAGGGAACACGGGCTCATGTAGTGTGGCTACAGTGGCACTGCCTGATGGCAGGATGATTACCTGTGAATACAGAAGCAGTGAGTGAAGAAGGGAAGTCTTTTTCCAAAGACAGTGCCAGAGAAAGAAACATTCCAGTGTAGTCAACAAGCTTTCTAAGACTGAATAGAGGGAAGGACCAGAATAATGCTGACCACTGCTACATTCTCATTTTTGTCATTACCACTATGTCGAAGGCCCAGAAGGCTCCAGAGAATTTTTACTCTGTGAAATTCAGTATTGAAGATACTGGAATAGCAAGGAAGAAAAGAATACAACTCTCAAGAAAAAAACAGCGTTTCTTCCTTTACAGATGTTAAGGGAAGAGAGACTGTACAGAGATCACCAAGGCTGTTCCAGACCTATGGCTAATAAACCAGTATAAAATCTTGATCTAGAAGTGACAACAAATTAGGAAATAACAGATTTAGTTACTAGTGAAGATGGCACTGTGATTGCACCGGGTTATTCTCCCACGGTCACCCCCACTGTGAGCAAACCAGTGCCCTTGTGAAATGGGAGATGGTGGGAATCTTACTGAATGCTGTTGCTGCTCGTGTGCCCTGTGAGATGCTGGATGGACTTGAGCATCTTGATAGTGAAGAACTAGCCCACAACTTCTGTAATTAGCACATGGTGAGAGGAAGAGTGGAGGTGGGTAGCTGGGCCTCTCAAACTGTACCGGGAGATCTTTTGTCTGTCAAAAAATAAGACAAGCAAGAAGAAATGCATTAGCAGCAGGATATGATGACCAACACAATATTCACAAATAAATTAATCAGTAAAAAGCAATGGGGGAAAAAAACCTCCCTCTCTTGGCATGGGTGTCAATGCTGCTAGTTTAGACCCTTCAGACTTCATGATGTAAAAAAATCAATCAATAAAGCTGACTTGTGCCACACCTTAACACTTTTTATGTGAGAAAATATTGGTTTCAAGATATGGCAAGCACATATCTGGGTGTTTTCTATATTCAAAAAGTGTTTTCGTTACATATATTAGCTTTCAACAGTTTGAAGCAGAACTACACGCACAGGCACTTGCATAGCAAGAAAAAGAAATAATTGTGGTAAAGCACCAAAGTTGATGGCCTTGAGATTTAGGTTTGTCTGCCTTGTCTTAGGTTCTCTGTGTCCCAGCAGTGACCAGGAATCTGCCTTAAGGACAGAGCAAGGAGGGGTAAAAGATGATTTAACATTCTATGATTCTGTGAGTCACTACTAAATAATTTGACTTAAGAAAACAAACCAATAAATATTCTGTATGGTTCCTCACATGCTTTAAATCCTTCACAAGCTGTGTTTAATCAAATCCCAAGGCAGGAAGAGACAAACAAGATGATCTCTAGTGTAAACTGTTGATGCAATGCAGGGACAGTCATGTTGTACGCACACATTACACAGCACTAGTACAGTACTTTGGGTATGCTATACACATGCAGTTCTGTTGGCATCTTCCTTCGTCCAGAGTGGCTGGGAAGGAGTGAGAAAGGCCTTTCAGCCCTGCTTGTAGACACCCCCTCCCCTTCATTGTCGCTGCTGTGAATCCATTGATTGACTGGGGTTGTGCAAGAAATTTAACCTCTGACAGTCTCTAGACAATGCAAAAATATATAGAAAGGTGTCTTTGAGTACTCCCTCCTACAAAACCTTCTCTTTACCTTCCTTCAACTTGCAGGTTGAAGGAAGTGATCCTGCCCCTCTACTCTGCTCTTGTGAGATCCCACTGGGAGCACTGTGTGCAGTTCTGGTGTCCACAACCTAAGAAGGACATGAAGCCTTTGGAGCAAGTCGAAAGGAGGCCACAAGGATGATAAGGGGCTGGAGCACCTCCCGTATGAAGACAGGGTAAGAAAGTAGGGGCTGTTCAGCCTGGAGAAGAGAAGCTGTGTGGAGACCTTTCGGTCTGTAGAAGAGAAGCTGTGTGGAGACCTCAGAGCAGCCGTCCAGTATCTGAAGGGGCCTACGAGGATGTCAGAGAGGGACTCTCCATCAGAGACTGTAGCAACATGACAAGGGGTAATGTGTTTAAACTTAAACAGGGGAAGTTCAGGTTGGACATAAGGAAGAACAGGCTGCCTAAAGAACTGGCAAATGCTCCATCCCTGGCAGTGTTCAAGGCCAGGCTGGACAGAGCCTTGGGCGACATGGTATAGTGTGAGGTGTCCCTGCCCATGGCAGGGGGGTTGGAACTAGATGATCTTAAGGTCCTTTCCAACCCTAGCCATTCTGTGATTCTATGAACCACCCAGGAGTGGGCTGGTCAGTTTGGGAAATATACCTTAAAATTATTGCATACAATGTTAACAGATTTGTCCAAGGATATTTCCATATCCTGGCATGCCCTGAATGGCAAATCATTACATTCCCTCTGGTATTGCTATTTTTACACTTGCATGAAATGCTTCCGAGCACTCATAAAAGCACTGACAACCCAGGGCCTGTACTGCAGCAGTGCCCAGTATCAGCCAGGATGCCCAACCTGCTCTCCACTCCAATGGGAGGAAGTTGTGCTTGACAGCACCTTGCCTCAGATACTATTGCAAGACCCTACTAACCTGGATGTATGGGTTGGCTGAGAATAAGCCAATACTGAAGTTTCTGTTTCACAACAATGTTGGGAGGACAATAAATCATCACAGAACATTTTGGTAATTGGACATTCTTTTAAAACATTGCACAATTTTGTCAAGACAGGAAACCTCAAAATTTCATCAGTTTTAAAGGGGGTATTAAGAAAGCCCAGAGTTTTGTATGCCATGATTTTACTATGGCTGCCTGGATGTCTGTGAACAGAATACTGACACTACTGTGAAGAGATAAAAAGGGTATTGCAACAAAGAAATATTGCAGTGGCTGCTCGGCTAATTTGGATGGAGACAATTTTTTTGTTTCCCGTTAGAGACATTAACATCACTGTAATTCTTCTGCCGAGGTCAGGATTAATTACAGCAGCTTTTTATTTCAAAAGCTGGTTTGATGTTACAGCTCTTATATCAAATGTGAGTGAAACAATCAACAGTTCTCTGGACTTATTTTTGGTTCTCCCCTATTTTAAGATATGTTTGAAGAGTTTTTGCAATAAATACTCCCTTCATCTACTTAATTTGGAAGTAATCTCTGATCATTTCTCATCTTCTTAACTGCATTACTTCAGAATGATTTCATCCCAGGTGGTGACCTCATAAAATCCAGTGTCAATTAATGGAAGCCAGAAAGCCTTGGGTTGTGTGGAAAGTGAGAAAATAAAAATAAAATACACATGTGCTGGCAATAGTAACTTTCTTTGACTCATACCTGAGAGTTTAGTTTGTTCAGTTGAGACTGTAATCTCTCATTAATTTTCTGCAATGCTTCCTTCTCCTCATTAAGTCTTTCTCTGTCAGATCTCTCCTTTCTGAAGTCTTCTTCATATATTTGTACCTGCAATCATTATGACCAATATGTGAATTTCAGCAGAGCCACAATGGAATTTTCACCCACTTTGTTGTCTAGTTGCTTTTTTAGACACTGGCCAAGCAGCAGGGTGCATTCCAAAGGAATGCATCTTCTTTATAATCCTGCAACCAAAAGTTTCTGTCATCTTTTTTGATGACCAATACAAAATGACAAGCAGTGGCTATTCTCCAATGGTACCCATTAATCACAACAGTTCTCAACTTCAGTATTCATAGACTCTTGTCATTTAAAAGGCTGTGTGGCACATATTAGTTTTAAATATTATAAATAAGAGAGCAAATACTAAAGACATTGATCTTTTTAAGGGATAAATAGTAGCAGGACAAACATTTTACCAACATTTTTTCTGATTTTGTCTTCAATTATGAGCACTTTTAACTCTCCCCTGTATCTCAGATACAAGAAGTTAGCATCCTAGTGGAGACAGGAGGTGCTGGCATAGCACAAAACCCCTAATTCTAGCACGCCCTCTGACAGAACATCACCACCTCGTCCAAACTAATGATAAGCCACAATCATTAAATTACATCCTGCCTTTTTGTAGCCAAATAAATATGCAAAAGTGGCCCAAAGGACTAATCTCTATGGCACAAGTGATAGCATTTAGAGCTGTGGTCACATATTAATGACCAGAGGACTTGGACTAGTCAGGACTGTCAAGGGCTTTAGACCTTGGCTAGAGCATTGTGGGGAAAAAAACCCCAGAACTAGAGAAGGCTTTTACACCCCAGATGTTAGAAAATGTACATGTAAAAAACAATTGCTCCACATGTACCTTTTGTCTGCAATATAGGACTTCTAATTCATCCTCTCAAACTTCATGTGAAAGAACCTACTCAGCACAGTGCAGAAACAGAGGGGAATGTTATGCAGAATTCAGTATGGAAACACAGAGGTTTGGCCCTGTTCATAGACAATAAGCTTTCACATACTGAAGGCTTAGCTCTTTTTATATCACCAGGAGTCACAGCACGTCACCCCATTCTAAAATATCTGACTACCCCAGGCACAGGCAGCAAGTGCACGGATTCAGAAGCGAAACACAAATCCCTTAATGAACTGGTGTTAAATCGACTGGTTTAATCTTCAGCTAATGGGCAGACGTCCACCTAGCAAGAAGCTGGAGGCACTTCTGACAAATAATGGCGAAAGCACGTTGGGGTGAGAACCACCACCAAAACTTTCAGAAGTCCCTTCATGTCCTCTTGGTTGGTGACTGAAGCCTGCTGACAGTGTGTTTCCAAAGAACTTGCTTGCTGTGGCTCATGCCCAGTTTTCTTTTTGCTGGCAGCAGCACTATGACTTCACAGGAGGACTAAAGAAATGTTAATAACTCCGGGGAAGAAAAAAGTCTTCAAGGGGCTCTATAAATTATTTTCACGACTTGCCTGTTGCAGGTAATTTTTGCAGGGTTTTTTTGGGAGTCAAGGGTCCCCCACTAGATATAACCCCCTTCCTGAATAACACTGTGTGAAAGGAGCAAAGGCTTTCTGTGTGGCCGTGTGGGGACTCAGCTCCAGAGCCTGTGCCTGGAGGAGGCGTACATGCCCCTGACCCTCCAAGTCAGAGGCAAAGCTGTTGCTTGCAGAAACCTAGGTCTCTTGGATCCCCTGTCTATCTACACACTTCTCTGCTCAGTATTTCTTCATTTCTTCTCTCCCAGTTCCCTCCCCTGCTGTCCCACCTCCCAGCTGTACGATCTGCTGAACCGGCAAGGGAACCACTTTGTCACAGTTTTGCCGTATATTCTGTTGTCCTGAGAAAGAGAAGGACACCTCCCAAGGAATGAATGCCTTCATCTCTTCTGTCGTGGCCAGGGGTGGACTGATGACAGCCAAGCTGTAGTGAGGCTCTGTCATATCACTATTTGTCCCTCCTCTGTACAGTTATAGCCTCCTGCTCCATTTTGTGTAGAAGGAAGTCTGGAGTCACTATAATGATTTATACAACTAGAAAAATACATTCATAAAATGGATACCCCATGAGAATTCTGGAGGGAAAAAAAAAGTTTACTCTATTTTATTGTGTAGAATGAAATAACTCATTACTGTACAATCAAGCGCAGGATTTTATTCTCCAGCATGTGGCAAGCATTACATTAGAGAGCAAAATCTGGCTCTGCTGTCAAACGTGACAGAAACAAGTATTTTATTCCCACTGAATAAAATTCCCATTCTCATCACATCCATTTGTGTGTCAATTATGTTAACCCTAACACTGTCCAGGATGACAGACCTAAAATGTAAAATTATCTGAAAAGTCTCATGTTTTTAAACAGATTCTTTCATATGGGAAGACAAAGAGTGCACAAAGCACTTGAATGGCTCCAAACAAAGATTAAAAAAATAAATACACTTCTCTATAGTGATTGGTATGCAGGCTACAGATGCAGATGCTTTGCCTCACACTTTGAGAAACTGCAATGCCAACACACTAGTTTTCCAAGACCAGGATTCTTAGATAATTCACCAAACTTTTAACGTCTAAGAAAAAAGGAACACAATCAGTAAGTTTAGCATTCCCTCCTGATGAAATTCAGCCCCTAACAGAGAGCTGGCAGGACATCTCCGAGACTCAGGAGAACCATGCTGCTGCTTTGAATCCTGCACAAGTCCTTGCTCCAGTCTTTTGCAAGGACTTAGTCGTACTTCATAGACATGCTGTGATGACAGCATCTTAGAAAAGACCATGGCTAAACTGGTTCTTCCTTTCACAAGCTCTACTTAGTAAGTCTACCAGGCACGGTTCTTGGGAGAGAGGGCAAAAATACGCTGTATGAAATCTGTCGAGGCTTACTTCCAGCCATTCTCACCTGCTGTCTGAGAACTTCAAGTTGGGTTCTCATGTCCTCAAGGCTGTTTCTGCCTCCCTTCGCTGAAGGATTCCCTAGTACAGGTGAGTGCTGCTTTTTCAACACATCCAGAAGGGCCTGAAACGTCAAACAGCAAAAATTACTAATCAGAGATTCACAACATTGAAAAAAAAAATCCTTTTGAATTATTAGAATGCTCTCTAGATAAACACAAATTTCTGGTGGTTTTCCCTTCACTTGCAGTTGCTTCAACTATATACATTGAACATAAACCCCATGAATAACATATATACACGACTAGGTCCAAAATTTCCAAGCACACACATTACATTTGTGAATTTGAGACAGTTTAAGGGACTGTACTTTTTACTTTCAACTATAACCAACATTTACCTATGGAAATCATAGCTGCAAATCTCACTCATAAACACCATTTTCGCGTGCAAGCCAGAACGTGTAAAAACAAAGGCTGGTTTCTAAACTCAGCTGAGGCCAAAAACAAGCAAACAAAATCCCAAAGAACGTTAAAGCAACATTTAAAGATGCCCTAATATGTAACTACACTGAAGTCTGACTGAAACATATTTTCACTAGGAGTATTTCTTCAACTGGAACTGAAGGAAACCCAGCAAGAAGTTCTGTAGTCTCTACAGCTTGTCACTAGAGGGAGTTATGAATACACACACTACGCTGATAACGCTCCAGTTTTCACTCAAATTTTTAAATCACTCTTACCCCTCTCTGTCTATAACCACACACTACACACACATTTTTTTTACTCCTGGACAAATACTCACCATTCAGCATTGTTCAATGTCCCTCACATAAGATATGAACTCAGCTAACTTCATACACTTTTGAAAGTTCAATTCCTGCTAACGATCCCCAGCTCTCTCTTGCTGGCCACACTCCATTCATGAAATAAGGGAAGGAGGGAAGATAATTTGGAGGGGGAAAGACAGAGAGGAAAGTGGCCAAGCAGGAGAACAAGTATCTAAAGTAAACCAAGGATTAGTATTATCCTACGGCCAACAAAAAAATATTCTACTAAAAACTAAAACTAAAAAAATTAGCACTTTCCATGGAGAGAGAGAAACAGGAAGCCTTTTATCTGATGAGCTACTGTCCCTAAGAACTGTGCAGAAGAGAAACTGGTATAGTAGTGGCCGAGTTTGTGTACCATGTCAATAGATGAGTTGACCATAAACATGGGAGGATGACGATACAGGTAGCTTACTGATTAATTCTCCTTTTGCCCTTCTGAGCCGCTGTTCAATATATTGTCACTATATTGACTATTCTTCTTGCAGCTCACTTTGTAGAATCGTACCATCATATGGATGTATTAGGTATTTGGGCAATTCTTCAGGATTTTTTATTTTTGGGGTTTTTTTTGAGGAGATTCTACATCTCAGAGTTGGGGGGGGGGGGGGGGGGGTACCACACAGAAAAATCCAGAATATTTGAACTTCAAAAAGTTGACAGTAGTGAAAAATAAGGTGAGGATTTTTTTAAACCTACATTTGGAAGCAATATTGCGAGACCATATTGTATCATTTCAAATAAAACACAAAACTGCAGCATGAATAAAGCTGAACTGGTTTAAGGTCATACTAAATCCTGATCAAAATCTTTAAGGAAACATCGTAAGAAGATTGAGAAGTGCTCTGTGTGTGTGTAAACTTTTGTAATGTTGCTATTAGATCAATAGCAAAGTATTGATAATTATGCCATAAGAGATTTGGGTTCCTGTGTATAAAATGGAGACTAAACACTACTAAAGATCATATTCAAAGATGTAACGAATACATTTCTTTCAAAATTCCCATCACTTTGAGCTGACAAAAGGTGGGGCTGTTTTAGAGTAATTTATGGAAGAAATGAAAATGTTACTGTTCCACTGGTTTTAAAAAAATGATGCTGATTAAAATTATCTTGAGATACTCGAAATGAAAAGTAAATAAGATATCTTAAATATTTAACTAAGACTTGTAATTTCAAATTATCAAATCTGAGGAATGACAAAGAACTTCAAAGCACCTTCTAGAATGGTCCTGTACGCAATTTTTTTCAGATCATTTGGCTATACCTACTTCATTAGAAGTCAAAGTATAAAAAAGCCCAACCAAACCAACCACTCCCCTGCCCCTCAGGATATCGTATCTCCAGGAAGCTGAAAAAAATTGTGTAGGAAAATGCTTGAGGAACAACTATGTGAATAATGTCAAGAAGAAAAATTAAAATGCCTTTAGGGACTGAAAAAAGGATTTAATCCTAATAAAAGCTACCACTTTTGGTACCTTGTAGATGAAAGTGCAGGCTAAGAGAGACAGTCACACTGAGTTGTGTGTTGCGAAATAAATTAAACTATAAAATACTAATTTTTTCCTCCTTATAAAAATGAGTTCAAGAATGAAGGCATCACACAGGAAAGCAAACCTGAAAACAGTATTTCTGATAGGAAGACAAACTCAGAGCAGTGTGGCAGTGTTAGGATGGCTAATAACAAGGAAGATGTATCAGTGAGAAAGAACTCACAGCTCACTGAGTTAAATTGAGCTTAACTTAATGTGGTGTTAAATAACATTCATTCAGAAGTACTGAGAACTGAAACCTGAAATTGCAAGACGAGCAGCACAGAGGTTTTCTGACTTTTTTCAACATCAGAAAAGGAACTGTATGACTGAAAAATAACTACCTTGGTTTCCAAAGCTACAAGAAAGGTAAGTGTTCCATGCACCTAGAAAACTCTTAATACTCTGGATGACTGGATTTAAGTTGCATGAAGCCAAAGGTAGAAAGGTCAATGTACTTGGAGTAAAAATGTTAATGTACTTAGAAATGAGCAGCAGTGTCTTCCATAAGCTGAGACCTAAGCAGTTTAAAATGACTGAGATGAAAAACAGTTGTATTTTCAAACACCAAAAGAGCTGGGTCAGCTTAGCTAAACTGTCCACTAGTGAAAATTCAATTGCTCTCTGTAGCTATAGGCAAAGAGCAAGTACCCCTGAGGCCAGTCATATTTTCACTGGGGGACAGTTCTGCTTCACAGAGAGAACACATCTGCTTCGCACAAGGAGTGAAGCAGATCTGTGTGACACTACTACCACCAGAAAACCAAATGAATATCACCTAGCCAGAATAAAATCAGCCCAATTGAAACACATGAAAGCATCTCATGAAAGAAGGGTTGCAGTTTAATAGCAGCCTCCTAACACAAGCACAGTAGAAAGAGCTTAAGTAATTTTAAGGAAAAAGTTGATTGATTTCAGAGAATTTATAAGAACTTCCAGTCACTGAACCTGTGATAGCAGGGGACTAGACTTAAAAGAGCACAGAGGGTCTCTTCCAGTCATATTTACATTCATGACATGAGATTTGAAGAATGCAAATAAACAGAAAATCAGTAAATTACTCATGAGAAAGCATGTTACATGAAATTCATGTTCCATTTCAAAGAATGTCTATTTACCCATCTGTCTTAGTTCCAACCATATCATAAGACAGCAAAATAAAACACTGAAATAAGTTATTTTACAAACAAGACCTCGAATGAAAGTTATACCGAGGACTTTGAGCAAGTCCTGTCAGTGCATTTCCAAAAGAGCCAGAGATCATATGTTCTGTCAGATTTTTTTATACAGCAACATGACATTTTTGCCTAGACTTTTGCACACCATGGCCCTTTAGCTCATGTAGCATGAAGTTACACAGCCATGGTTACTGTAGTGCATTTCCTCAGGAAGTGTTTGTGGTTCACCATGAAATATAAATTGCTAGAAAACACCCACTGCTTCATGCGATCTTTTGATTAAACAAAGTAACATTTATTACTTTCCCTCAGTTAAAAAAAAAACATTAAAAAAATCCCATTTAGCTATTTGATGGCAGTATCCTCGATGAGATAGATACGCATAATACTTCTATGCATGTATATAAAAAGGAAGACAGGAGCATGTCTTGTGAAGAGAAGCCATTATTCTCAGACATGGAATATATGTAAACCAACAGATTTTAAACAGTCTGAAATCTTGTTTTAATCACAGTGTTTCACTGGATGCATATGAAAGCATCTTTGTGCCATTTCTCTTTTGTTCTAAGAAGGTAGAACGTAGAAAGAGCTTAGATATGACATATAGAGAGGTTTCACAGGAGAAGCCAAGGATTCTTTTAACTCCTCTTTACAATGCAACCCTACTACCTGCCAAGAACAGCATGCACAGGTTATTAGCTAAAGTAAGGTCTTGCTTGTTTCCCCAGCTCCCAAATAGTGATCATGAGTTTGCTACCATGAACAGGTTGTTCACCCATGATTGAAAAGATCGGCATCTGATAGTGGCACTGCTTGACAACAGAGACCGTAGCATTAAAGGTAAAGGTCTTGGTCAGCAGCTTACCCCTGTTCATACCTTATTGAGACGACTTATTTCACACTCATAGTGTTCTTTCTTTCTCACCATCGAGGCATTCTTCTGCTTCAGGAGCCTGTTCTCTTCCTTCATTTCATGAAGAGCTTCGCTAAGGACCTTTGTTTCCTTCTGTGATGCAAAAATACAGAGAGATGCTGCTGAAATGCAGATGGAAACACTTTTCAAGAACAATTTTCAGAATATCTGCTGTCTGGCAGATGTGCTGCATTTTTGTTGTCCCAAACACAGCTGGAAAGGGAGGCACAGGAAGGCGGATCATTAGTAAACACCAGATATGATAAAGTTTGTTAAAATTGTTTTGACCACTCACCATATGATGAGACAGAGACAACATACTAGACTAAATCCCTGTTACCTACAGTCCGCAGTTACACAAAGGCATAAGAAAGCTGTCAGACCAAGCAGATCAGTACCAGTTTGGGACGATTATCCCAACCCTGTATTATCCTTATGTACTTGCAATGTTAAGCCAGGCTTAAACACTGGTAAAGTCCCAGCAGTTCCCACTGTTATACAACATTGACGATGAAACCAGATCTCAGTATCACATAGTATGAGGGCTATTTCCACTACACAAGAGACTGAGGCAGCTCTCAGGCCACTCAAGGATTACCAAGCTACCAAGAAAGACTTCAAAATCCCTTTTATTTGACCCCATCACAGTTGTTGTTGACTTGAGCTTGACCCTTCCTAGTGCGTGTGCCTACACTGTTGCCATCCCAGCAAAGTAGAGGATTTACACACTCGTCTTTCGAGATGATATTATAGGAATTTTTAGGAATTATTAGGACAGATTTGCCAGACTTTGATTCTCTTCTCCTATCACTCACACCATGGCTATTTTCAATTTACAGTGAAGGGAGCTAAGATCTGAATCAAACCCTGAAGCCAATAGCATTTTATAAGCTTCTTTCACAGGGTAATGCATTCCTCACTAGCCCACTTTAGCCAGACTTTCTTAGACCAAAGATACTCAGACATATGAAACAGAATGGCTTCTTCTACAAAAAAAGAAAGTATTTCAAGTGTTATTCTGCATCAGCTTTATATGATGAAAAAAAAAAACCCAAACAAAAAGAGATCCAACAATCACATGCACAGGACCCCATATAAATGCTTCTTTTTCTGTGCAACAGGCGTATCTCTGTGCAGCCAGCTACTAGACATTTACAGTTTGGGCTCATGAGAAGTGCATCACCGTGTGCTAATTTAGCCAGTGAAAAACACCCTCGAGATACTGTTGCTCACACATGAGGTACTTCTGTTTTCCTTTGGCCTAAGTTACTTGGAAGATTGCATTTTCTCCAAAAGCTGGGCAAGATCAGCAGGCTATGTCTGCTTTAAGTATAGGAACTCACCCAAGAGCTAGCTCAAGCTGGCATGTGCATGTGCGTTTTAAGATATTAAAGAAAAGCAAAACACGAAAATCCATACAGGCTTTTAGCTATGCTCTTCTCTTCACCTTTGCCTTGCTCTTTTCCTAGCTCCTAGCACACATTCTCCTTCTCAGAGGCTGACACCTCCAGGAACATGGCCTCTTTTATAACTGAAGATTTTCAGTTTGTTCAAGTTTTTGCACCATCTGAATTCTTATGTCCTATCGCTTCTTAGCTGACACCGAATCTCAGGTGTTATGGCACTCAGACTTCCCAGTGATTAGGTTTGTCTGATTCCTCTCTATGGGTACTTAGTCATACTCAGAGAGGGGGGAAAGAAAATTAAATCTCCAGAACAGCCATTTTTCCTCTGTGGGCCATGGAGGACATGAGGACAGACAAAACTCACATTATCATTCTATGAGAGACATACCTCCAGGTGCATTAAAAAAACCAAGACAGCTCTGTAACACAGCATCATGTAATCTGTCTCAGGGTTGTTTGGTGCTGCTGTTTTTCCTAAATGGCTCAGCAGAGCATCCAGAGAACTGCCACTCTGAGTAAACAAATTTAAAAGGTACTGTCAGGCTGCTAGACCAGATAAGCAAGTAGAGAACAAACATCTTATTATTTTGCTCTGGTAATTGCCCTGTACAGCCCATTCCAGCTCTGTAGCTACAGCTCTTTAAAAAAGAAAGGGTTATTACCTTTCAAGAAAAGAAAAATATATATATACACACACATATATATATAAAAAAACTCTAATGCAGGCATGAAGAATGTTAGTTGCTGCTCATTCAACAATCTCTACTTTTAGCAGCTACCTTTGCAAACGTCTGTATCTCCTGCATGACAATCAAAAAGTAAAGAAATTCAGAATAAATAGAAGCAGTTACTGGCTGAGAATATAATTTTTGAAGGAATTGATAATCTAGGGCTGAAGTTCCAAGCAAGTTAACCTGTCTCTGTAAGAGATTTTTGGATTATATTGTCATTCAGTTCATTATGTGGTAAAAAAAATGGGAGGGTACTGCTTCTCCTTACCTTTTCATAAAGGCAGTAAAAAACTTTGTAATAGGAACAGGACAATGGATTGTCTTGCACTGAATCCACACTCGGAGCAAGTACAGGCAGTGATACAGTAAGTGCAAAACAGCATAGTTTGCTTTAAAACATGTGAACAGTCCAACTGGTTGGAAACCAAGTGCTTAGCTAAGACCATACCATAATTGACAAGCAAGCAAGATGAATGTTCTGTTTATCAAGATAAAAGCTAAGGGCTTTGCATTTGCTTTCCTGCAGCAGCTAACTTACATCTTATCTGAGCTTGGAAGCAATGTGACTGCTACTTCTTTTCAGGTTTGTTTCACGTTATCAAGTGAATAGAGAACATTGACTTCAGCTGTCAGAGTACCATCCAGACACTCTTACAAGAGGTTACGAAATGTGTGATACCATGAAGCAGAATGAGAATAGGAGGCACCACTCTTTAGTGCTTGCAAAACAGGGCACAAAGTCTTGCATATACATTGGGCACACTTGCATATACATTGGGTGGTTTTACTGGGCTGGGAATTCAGCTTAGGGAGCTAATTTAAATGTGAATGCCTACACAAAAGCCAATGCCAAAGGGGTCCTGAGAGAGTTGCCCAACCACTCTCAGGGTGAGGTGAATGCCACTCTAGAGCAGCAGATCAGCCAAGGCACTTTCAGCACTAATAATGGCACTACCTACCTCAGTAACATTTACAGGGAGCTGAGATAGCTAGCACATGTATAAAAACCTATATTGCAATACCAAAATGTGGTTGTCTGGAGCACTTGGTGTAACATCAGTAATGATATTCCTGCTCCATTTGAAATTACTCTAACATTTTCATTCACAAAGATACTCACCCCAAACTGAGCAGCTAGGAAGGAAATCTCTGCAGTATTCATAACAATGTGCTCTTTATTCCTTCTCCCCCCCTGCCCAGTCCTGTCCTCTCTGTCAATTCGTATTGAAATGACTCTATACATAGTTCACTGATCAGACAGAAGATCAGCCACTGCCTTGGGTACAATACTGAAGAGCACTCAGTACCACAATCTCATCTTACAGCAGTGCAACAACCCACGTCCTGTCACTCATGAGAAGAGAAAGAAGAAAAGCAAGACAGGGTTCAACACTGTGCACAAACGGGGTGACAGACTGCACCCTCCTACCATTTCCTGCAGCGGCTGCTCTCTGCCCGGGGCTCGCAACCTCTCAGCTTCTGGATGCTGTCGGTGCCTCTTTTCCTCCAGTTCACTGACTCTCCTCTCTGACACGTCCAGTCTTGCTTTCATTTCTGCCAGCTGAAAAGCAAATGACAGACCATGGTGAGCCAACAAAGGATCCTGAAAGCTACAGCACCTTGAGGGTGCCATCAAATGCTTTCAGCAGGTCAGCATAACGGAGTGGACCTGGTTGCGTGTAAAGTCCCCCTTTCCACCTCCAAGCTTCACTGCTCTGACTGCAGTGGAGACTCTTAATGATCCTGGGCAAACTCTCTATTGGTGTTAACCCAGTTGGGTCTCTCAGTGTTTGGCTGCCAAAGGCCAGTTACCATGGGTCTGTCCCTCTGGATGGATTTTCCATTTTAATGTTTTTATTTTCCCATTTGCAGTTTGGATTCCCTCTGCAGTGGTGCACATCCGAACGAACTAGCCAGAGGCAGAACACAGTCCTATGTTAAAGAAGGAAGAGCCATTTAAATTCCTCTTCTATTTTGGGATATTAAAAAGAAAAGAAAAAAATCCAAGAAATGATCCAGATCTCCGTAAAGCTTACTGGTAAATATTACGAGAGAAAATTTTCCTGATAAGCACATGAGGTCATTATGCAAACTTCCTCTTCATAGAAAGAAACAGGAGATGGGAAGTGTCAGTCAATGAACCAACTTGGTTTTTTGAATACCAGGCAAAACTGGAAGTGGCCAGCTTCACCAGGCAGCTGCAAAAAAAAGTGAAGCTACCACACAGCCACCAAGCAAGGAATGAAATCTATGCCAATGGGATCTTGGGGAAAAAAGAATAAGAAAAGAAAAAGAAACAAAAAGCATTTATTCAGTTGGGGTTTTTTGTTGTTTTGTTTTTTTTTTAATTAAAAGCTTTTGTACAGAGCAGTTTCTCAGAAGCAATAGTCTCTCTGCTTATATATGGCAGCATTCATGAAGGATTTATCTGAGTGCTCCCCCGTTACAGGGATATCCAGTGAACTTCCAGGCTTCATAAGCCAGCTACAAGTGATGGGACAAGAGCCAATGGATACGTGATGATGTGGATCAATGATTAAAAAAGTCATGAAAAGCATGAAGATTTCTGCTGTCGTGTCCACCCTGGTCCTGACCCGGTGAAGCCCTGCTTCTCTGGTTGCTTTGTCCTACAGAAGATTGCGCACACATTAGTTTCACTTCTACATGATGAAGCCTTTTTGATTTGTGAGCTAAAAGACAAAACAAACATGATGCCTTTCCCCCTGAGATATTTACTGTAGCTATGGCTGGTTGATATTTAAGCACAAACTTAACTGTCTGCAGCTGGCATACATATTCCAATAGAAGTAGTAAACGTCATTACCTGTTTCTCATAAAGCTGTTTCATACTTCTAAATTGATGATCCCATTGCTTGTTCACCTCCAAAAGCTGCAATTATCAGGAAGTCACAGTAAATATCCCTTATTTCAACATTGTCAATAAATACAAAATAGACTGGCATTCTAATCCTCCAGCTATGAGTGTTCATAACCTCCTCGCTATCTGGCCAGTTCATTTCAGAAAAGCAAGCTTAAGGTTTGGCAAGCCTTATGGCCATCTGCCAGGGCTTTGGTATTTCAGATAAAGCACATGAACGCTGAGGAAGTAACATTTAGGAAACGTGCAAATACACAACACAGGTGAATCATCTGCAACGCTGTACAAGTCCCAAGCTGCAACTCCTGAACAACCAAGGACTTTCTTGTTAGTTTGCTCTAAGCTCCATAAACATATTTCCAATTAAGAGGTCTCTGACTTCAAACAAGCAAATTGAAAACTCCTATTGACTGCAATCGGTACTGGGTGCAAACCCCATTTGCCTTTCTCAGTAAGCTTGCAAGATGGGAAGATCAGCTAACTCCAGGCATAGAAGTGGCAGGAGTGAAGTCAGTTTGCCTGCATTTTTATTGGAGAAAGCCAAATAGGTCCCTTTGAAGCATTATGCTTTGTAGGATTTAGGATCACTCTTCAGGGTGCTCAGCAACAGAAGAGCTTACAGCTGGCTGCTACCTGTGACCAAGATAAAACTGGTTACTACTCACAGTGGTTCCTTCGCCTTCACAATAGTGATAATTAAGAAAAATTGCCCTTTGTCCCATAGAAATCTCTGCTTTTCTCCATTCATAGCTGCATTGCAGGAAGACATCATTTGTTTTTAGGAACAGTTCTCCAAATATAACTCTGCCTAGCTTGGTAGAGAGAGTAGGACTATAGGAACTAGTTTAAACATAATTTTAAGTGCTTGCGCACTTAGGCCTGGGAAGAAATGCAAAGCAGAAAGTACCCACAAACAATTTGTCTCATAAGAGCACAGGATGAGATTCCCACATGAAGAAACATAGGCCCGGCTGGACAGGTGGGTAAAACCAACTGCAGCATAAACAAAGAGTAAGTAACAGTCGTAACACAATCAGCGATTTCGTGTCCAGGACATGTTACTGATACTGTGATATCTGTCTTACAGGTTATATGTGTAAAGGTTAAGAGTATACTTGAGATTACCTCTCGTCTCTGTCCTTCTAGAGAGAGGATCTGTTGTTCCAGAGAACTGGCTGATACAGTCTTCTTTTTGGTCAGCAATATGTGCCTTGACTGGAGAAAAAAAACATTCAAAAATGAATGCTTTCTTCATCCTCTCTTCAAGCCAAGATTATCATATAAAACTCCCATCCACCCCGACATGAGCATGTAAAGAAACTGAAACAGAAGCATTTTCTTACACTGCATTTGTATTTCTGTACCTTTACACCTGCTGACAGCAGATTCTGAAGCGTACATCTGCTTTAACCCTGCTTAGTCTGTGTTTTAATTGAAGCATTATGCAAATGGCAGTGAAATAAACAAAATTTATGTCTATTTGTACCATCTGAGACATAGAACACAAAATAGGATTTTAATTATCTTACAGATGGTAATATAAACAAGTAGTACAAACCACAAAAGTTGAGCATCAATTGAAGTGGGCTTAAGTAATTCCCTTCATTTACAAGAACTAGAATAATTAGTAGTATTGCCCCTGGTAAGTGCTTGCAGGCCCAAGGCAATAAACTTTAGCACAATGGGTTCAAAACAAGCAGTACAGAAAACGAACAGGCCATTCTGAGAAATTAGGAAATCAGTCTGCAATTGTTCCACTTTTTAAAGCATGGAGTTTTGCCAATGCAGGACAACAGCTGCTAAACCCTCATTTTTATAATGGCAATGTCGTATATCGTACTTTCCAAGAAGTTTCTATGGATTGTCATGAAAACAAACATGTGATCTATTAGGTGTGCATGTGTGTGTATATATATGTCTCAAGAGAGCTGTACTGGAAAAAAGGTACACACTCATGAAAACAGAACATAGTTTGTTCAGATACATGCTCAAGGATTCTTTTTTCCCTCCCTGAATTTTCAGCCAATATATAAGAAAATAGAATAAAGGTATGAGCACTTCTGAGGCCTTAAATCTCCTAACATTAATTCATTTTCTTCACCTAGACAATTTAATACCAAAAACCAATGAAGATGATCAAATAATAGTTTGTTGTGTTTTTTCATAGGCACAAATCCTGACTGTGTATTTGCTCCATGGTCAGTCCTGCTGAGCTCTAACGTGGAGCACTTGACTTCCATGCCAGAAAACACTCAAGCCCTCTTCCTATGGAAGTTCATCAACATGTTTAATTTAAATATCTGAAGCAATTATCTGGCAGCAAATGGAGTTACTCACGAATGAATTACATGTTAAGTGCACGTGTTAAGTGCACGTTTAAGAGTTCTATTAAAGCGAATAGGACAACTCACAAGTCTAACAGCTTTATGTACACTTGGTGCCAAATGGCCCAAATTCTGATCACAGAAGTTGTTAGGTCACTAAGATGAACCACTTTCTAGTCTTTGTATAATAACAAACTAAAGTGACCAGATACCTTTTTGGGGGAGAGCGGAAATGCTAGGGAAGGTTTTCTTCCTAAGAATGCCATATCTAAAAATATTTCTAACATTTCCTTCTACTCTTAAACAACATAAAACATTCGAACAAATCAACTGGAACAAAACTTGAGCCTGTAATTGTCGATTTACAAAGTGACATGTATGATATCTGCTCAAGCTGTTCCTGTTAATCAAGCAGCATTTCAGAGAACAGTCAAAACAGTCACTTACTTCTAGTGGGTCTGCTGGGGCTTCCATGTCACTCACACCTGCCCGTGCACATCCAAGACGGTCCTGAGCATTTGCTTCACTATGGATCTTTGGAAGAAAAGCAATGAAACAGATATTTTTTGTTGGCTAATGGAGCAGGACAATTGCATGAAGACCCTGAAGATCTGCGAGTGCTGCCTGTGGAAGCAGCCGAGTCTCAGAAATAAGTGGTGGAATTTTGATTTTAACATTTTCCTCCTTCCTGGCTGGGGCTTCCCAGAAGGGTTGAACCATGACAACCACCTATGACTAATATGCCAGGCAAGGCAGTACTGTGCTTAGTGTGCATGTAAATCACAATTGACTGACCAGTTCACCCCAAGAGAGGAAGTTGCATGTATAAGGGAAGGAAGGGTATGTTTTTTCTGTAAATAAGAAGACAGGGTTTTCTATCTCTGCTTCCAGCTGTAAAAAAAAGACTTACGTAAGTATGACAAGTATTAAGTGATATTAAGACAGTGTGAACTATGACAATAGAAAAATCAGTGAGTCATGCTTATAAAGGAGTAAAAGTGAAGTCTGTTAACAGCTGTGGGGAAGAGTCCTCCCATACAATCCCCAAGATGTTTAGGGGAAAACCATAATTGGAAAATGTGCTTACTTTCCCTGAAGAAAAGCTGCATAAAGATGAAGAATGACAGGCGGAATTATTCCTCTCCTAAAGACATCATATTTGCAGTTCTAGTACTTACCTTATCTAAGCATGGATCTAGCTTCAAGCTCTCCAAGTCTTGAGTACTCAACACTTCAAACTTGAGTCTTAGTTTCCCTTTTGGGAAAAGAGGTTAACCTTAAACTCATATGAAAGGTTAATAAAGAAGAGACTTCCATAGACCTCACGTACAAAAAACGAAATAGAAAAGTGCCAACTACTGTCATCTTCACTCTTGGAATTCTGCGTGATGATGGATTTGAGAAGGAAGCATGGAAAAAAAAGAAGGCATTTTCCTTTTTGTGGAAAGATCCCTGGGTCTGAAGCTTTTTCAGTGGGGACAGATGTTGCTTATTTCCTTTTGAAGGAATGGAAGCTATCCTGTGAAATTTGACATAAAATAATATAAATCAGTGGGAGTTCTTTCAATTTCCAAAAAAGGATTTCAATAAAGTGAAGTAATCCTGTGAAATGCTGGAATTCAACAGCCACATTCCAGATCTCTGGTTCATAATGTGTGACTAAGCAGCTCCTCTTTTGCAAGACACAGTACCCCATTTGGAAGGAAGCTATTATCTTAGAGTATATGCATATGAAATATGTCCTCCCTAGCCTGATGGGGTTTTTATATTTTTTTCCTGGTTTATGGAGCAGCTGAAAAACTTGCAGGGTATAAAAAGAGAAATTAAAAAGCAAATGATACTTTAATAAAGACATTTTAAATTCTACATAGGAGTCATCCTACCCATCAAAAAATAATTTCATCTGTACCTATACCAAAATGAGTCTTTGAGCATACCCTCCCAGGCACAACATTGGTTTAAAGAAGGAAGCAAACTACTGGCTGATAACACAGCAATTTCCACAATTGCATATCTGTAGTGATTATTATAAGAAATATGAGCCAGTATTGTCAGGTAATGAAGCGCAGTAAGGCTCTGTAGCACCAAAGCAAGGCTGAGTGGAACAGGAAGGCCGTCCTCCAGGAAGCAGACACGCAAGAAGGCTAACTTCTAAAATCAACAGACATACTGTGCTACCTGAGAGAAGGAAGAGGAAACACCATGCATTTTAAAACTGAGACTGAGTACTACATTATTGAAAGTTTATGCCAGCTCAAATCTTACACCTAATGACCTTGAAGCTCTTTGCAGAAGTAGGCAATAACCCTATCATACACATAGGGAAACAGACCAACTGAATGGTAAAGGTCACCAAGATATTAGTGTCAGATCAGACAATCATGGTCTCCTTTGATCCACAGTCTGTCCATCTGTCTGTGTGTCACAGACACACCTGCAGCATCAGCAGCACCTGCAGCATCAGCAGCACCTGCAGCATCAGCAGCATCTGCAGCATCTGCAGCATCGGCAGCATCAGTAGGCTGTCACTGCATCATTTTGTGTTCTGACTGTACTAAAGTTAGGGCATATGAAGAGTCAAGAGTCAGCTGCTAGAGGAGAGGATACTGTAACTAGACACAAATGACAGGAAGAGCAATTATCTGTGTCTTCTCACAACGTCCCCATACCTTGTGCTGGCCTGCTACATTCCTATAGATGACAAACTCATGGAAACAGAGTCTGTCTCTGCCTGTTAACCACCAACACTGAGCATCTGCTTCAAAAACATACAGCCAGGAAAATTCCACTTCGCACTCCTGCTCATGAGGGCAATGATTCTCAAGCACAGACATGTTCCCTCACCCCAGCTCAGCAGGCCCATCCCCATTCCAGCAGCAGCCAAGCTCTGGGAGAAGGCTTAGGCTGAACAGCTGTATGTAATGGTCTGGCCTGCTAAGTAAACCAGCCCCAGTTTCTGATTTCCCCACAACAGCATACTGCGATGTGCTGCCGGGAGGTGCCGAGCTGTCCCCAAGGCAGGCACAGAAGGGCAAAGCCAGGGCACAGCCCTGCCTGTGAATCACAGTTCCCACTTGAAAGATAGTAGTGCTCAAGAGAGGATGAGGCTAAGACCCTGGAATGCACACAGTTGTTACCATTATTTAGTTCAAAATGGTCTCTTGGAAAGCTGAGTAGTTTCCTGGAGAGCTAGGTGGGCATTAGGACACCAAGTCCTTTGTTACTGGTATCTTAATGCCTGTACTAACAACTACTGAAAGTGAATGATTCTTTCTTGGACTGGAGGATTTGAAGGTGCCACTTACAGGGATTTTAACCAGTTACAACACTGTTCCTTTCCACTTACCCCACGATGCTGAGAGAGCTGGGGAGACCTGGGGTTAAAGGTGAAGCTATTGGAAGAGAAGAGACTAGAACAGCAAAAACACCTCCATATTCCTGCCTTTCCATGCCGAAATGACCCGCACATTTGTCCATTTTCACTCTTTGTGAGCCTACCACAGTGACTGAGCAGCAACAGTCATTGTCCTTTCCCACACTAGTGATATGAATGAGAGTTTTGAGTTGTGTTGCTGTTTGCTGGAATAGCTTCTTTGCGTGCAGTTTGGCACTGCCAGTGAATGCAATTTATACTGGGCTCATTAGTTTGCATGACATTACCATCTTGTTTTGAAAGATGTATTGCTCCCTGCTAACAATCAACAAGCTCTGAGCCTGGCATGCCTCTGTGGAAGCTCTTCACTTTGTTACTGGCCTCTTACCCTACGTTTACACATTAAAAACAATGCCAAATGTTCTTGCACCATCTTAACTGTTAGTCTTCACTACAAGTATTCTTTTACAAATATGGTAGAGTTCAACCAACATTAGGTACTCGCCATTGCCTACCTAGGCAAGCTGAGCATTCATACAGATACCACCGATGACCCTTGCACTTTGCCCAAAGTCAAATGCCTTTTAAGAGACTGTAGGAAATATCATGTCCAGGGCAACAATGTGCTGTTCAAGAACAACAGTGCTGTTCAGTAGAAGAAACATCAATGAGTAAGGAACAGTAGAGAACACTCTCTTGCCACAGACAACTATAAATCAGATTTTACTGTGGTGAAATCATACCTGTTACCATGCAATATCAAGACTTGCTAAATGTGATGTAACAGCAATGACAAGCTGGTCAGCAAGTTTTATAAATCCCAATCTTATGCTTGCATGAACCTTAATTTCCCCAATTATTTCATCTCTTCCTCTTTAAATGAACAAGTCAGTCTGTGTCATGGCATTTACTGGTTACACGGAAAATAAAATCACAAGAAGCAGACTGCAGGGAGGAATCTCTAAGTGGAGAAATACAGACTTTGCAACTCTTTACACTACAACTGCCTCCAACTCTTCCAGAAACACATGTAAAACCACATCATATTCTGCAGTGGATAGAGTTGTGTTACTTTCTATAGCCACCTTAAAATACACAGATATACAAGCCTCTAGCTGGAGTCCATCACACATTTTAGGGCAAGAGCATAAGTAACTTAGGTTCTCTTTCACCTATTTCTAATCGTTTACCTCTTCTTCAAGTCTCTCCAGACAGACACTTTCTTCAGACGTTCCTTCTATCCATCCCAAACAAGAAAATAAAACTTCATTACACCTGCTGCTGGGCTGAGACATGTAATTGTAGCATCAGCCACCACTGAATGTAGAATCAGAATATAATAAACTTTTCATTACATTTCAACGCAGTTCAAGTAAACAAGGAAAACAAAGCAGAGAAATGGAGCAGAGATCCCCGTATGAGCAAGTGAAGTTCAGTAGCTTAAGAAACTGAAGTTAATACAACAAAAACGCTCACTTTCTGCCTTTAGACCTGGTCAGATCTGGTTCCTTCTGGAAGAGTGGTTCATAATTTCTCACCTATGTTTATCACAAAAACGCTTCCTTAATGTCCAGTTGAGCCCTTCTGCTCCTTAGCTTTCTCTGCTCTCTATTAGCAACTGATCAAATCATCGTTAAATGTATGAAGAAAATACCCTGCACCTGCAAGTTTGACTAATAGTCTGAATCCTTCTGTAATGTCTATGAATCATAACTTAAATAATTTTAATTCTCTTAATCAGCATGAATTCTTAGTAAGACCTTTACCCAACTTTCTCCCACTCTTCACACTCTTGTTCTCCTCATTCGTACTCACGTACTTGGCCTATGAAGCATTTTCCTTGGCATTTATGATTGCTGCCCAGTGATGACAGAAGAGAACAGACTGTCTTGTATTACTTTAAATACTGGGGTGAAGGGGGAAGCATCCTTTTTTATGGCAATCAATTTGAACACACTCAGGGAAGAAAGTTTCAGATACTTTGGGCTGTGGCTGCCTGGCAGGGAGCTGGAAGCCAGAAGCTCCTGGGGAGAGACTGCTGTGAGGAGCAGAAATAAGCCAATCCAGGAAAAAGCTATGGAAAAAGCTTCCCAGGAAGCAAATGGGACTGATCAGGATTTGTTGCCCCTCAAGCTCCCCTAGTTAACTCACAAAAGGCACCATACAACCCTGCCTGCAAGGACAAAGTGAGCTGACCTGCTTAAAAGCTTTTTATTCATTACTATTCTATTTCTATGCTATTCTTTAACTTCTATTAGTAGCTACTTTGTGGTTGGGCTTTATTTCCCTGTTTAAAAATGAGAATTATCGTAGTTTCTACCCTAGGAAAACCCAACCCTTCTGAGTGTAAAAGCCTTTTAGTCATTTTTGGGAAGCTTGCAATAGGAGAAAAATCAAAGCCTTGGAGCTGTGACCAACACTGAATCCTCTCGCAGGCATTCGTACTACAAGAAGATAAAAGTTCTCATTTTCAGAGTGCTGGATCTTTATTCCAGGAAAAGCTTCTGTTACAGTATTACAAAACAGGCACTCAGAAGACAATGAAAGCTACTCGTCACTTCTGAAAATTCCATCTGTTCAGTAACTGCACTGAAACCAAGAAGCATTAAAAGGCTTAATTCAAGTAAAAGTGAATCCTGATAATCATAGAATCACAGAATCATAATGACAAAATGATTTTTCCCCCATCCCCCCTCCCCCCCCCCCACCTGAAACGGGAT
>NW_009918604.1:52341-53613 GCF_000696875.1 Nestor notabilis
GCTGTGAGGATTTTTGGGGTTTGTCTATTGATTGTACT
Source organism: Nestor notabilis (assembly GCF_000696875.1). Classification (NCBI taxonomy): domain Eukaryota; kingdom Metazoa; phylum Chordata; class Aves; order Psittaciformes; family Psittacidae; genus Nestor; species Nestor notabilis. The sequence continues at coordinate 52,380 of NW_009918604.1, forward strand.
GTTCAGTTGCAGAACTGTAGAAGCTGGATTTACTCTGAAATTACTTGAGTTAAAATTCAGTGGCTTCTGGGAAGCCTTCTGTTGGCTTACATTTTGCTTGAGCTTTACTTTTGGCTTTAAGCCCGAAGCCCTTATGTTGCCAGTAGTGCTTGCAACATTATCCTTTGCTACCCCTTTTGCCATTCTGGTGCACACAGTGAAATGGTAAAAACTGAGATATTTTAACTGAAGAATAAAAGCAGCTCTTAAACCAGAAGAATCTACCTCTTCCTGTCTAAATGCGGTCCACGTGCTTCACCCAGAGAAGCGAGAGGGGTTTCCCCTTAAGTAGGCCAGCTTCAACCTTTTGTACTGTTCAGTTAGGTACACGTTCTATCAGAGAAACATGTGCAGATGCAGATGTGTGCCTCAGTATGTGGGAACCAGATGCAATTGGAACGAGATGTCATTTCAGAGTAAGTAAAACAGGACAGGCTTCTACTTTAGGATTTCCACTGTTTTCCATCATCACCAATGAGACTAACCATAACGGCACAGCTACTCAAGTACCTGTGCATTTGCAGACTCAGGCCTGATGATGAAATCCCAGTTTCATGGAACAATGATTGGATAATAGTTTCTAACTGTAGCAAACAGGCTATTTTGAGTTTTACAACATAGTTGTTGCAAGTACAGATAGCACTTAAATGGTTTTTGTTTTATTTCTCAGTTTATACTCAGAACAGTTTAGGTGATTGAAACTTTTTGGTTGCTTTGGGGTTTTTAACCATTTCATCCCGTGAAATACATTATCATCTTTATGCTGACACACTGCTGATTATTTTAGTTGCTATTCTTCCCTTCCTATCTGATACTTCCATCCACCCTCACCTCCCCGCAAAAACATCCTTCTTGTGTGTAAAATCTTGATGAAGCCCTAAGCATACTGAAAACACTCCACAGGAGTACTTTTTAGTAATATCTGAATTTTGGTGCATAATATTGAGCCTAGCTTTTTCCAGGAATGTAATCAGCTTTATATACTTACACTTGGAAAAGGAAGTTGCTTTTTTGTGATAAGAAATATGTTTCTTTGATTTCTTATATTAAAATAGAAAATTGCTTGATCCTTTTGGCCTTCAGTTTCCCTCTCTACAGAAGACAGAATGCTTTAGGGGCAGGCATTTTCACAGCCTATGGCCTCTGCAAGACTTGAGCTTGCAGTCCTTCTCATTCACATACATTTCTTCGGGAC